>NW_009258543.1:394069-424676 GCF_000687185.1 Egretta garzetta
AAGATGATGTTATGTGCTGGGATTTTGGTTGTGAAATGAAAATAGTTCTGTCCCTTTTTTAAACTGAAAATTTTCCTGCGTTATAACTGCATATAAATACATATATTTAATGAAGAAAACCAGATTTTTTAGTATTTATTTTACAGTATTCTCAGATTCTTTTCTTAACTACATTAATGGTGTCACACTGATCTAGTTACACTGTATAAGTGATAGTCTAATTAGCAGAGAGCACTAGGCCACTTATGTCAATTGACATTTATTAGCTGAGGGAAGGCAGGAGAGACGTAGAAGGCTTTCGTCCCTCTGGGGGAATCAGCCAGCCATGGGCCATCTCTTATCTAGGCACAGTAGAAAAAAATGAGTGAAAAGGAGGAATTAGTTGTGGTGCTTAGTTTTGAATACCTTAACTGGAATTTTCAAACTACTATGGGTATAATACTGAAGCCTAGGAGGACTTTTGTTTTCCTGCATAGCAAGATTGTTGTTGGAGGACTGAAGAGAAAGAAGCTACGCTTTAAAAACTCATCTTGTGAAGGGGAAGATAGGGAGACACTCCAGGATTTCAGCTCATTTTCTGGAAAGGGAAAATCTCTTCATTCTCATTCAACATTGCAAGTTACCGTACCCTTCCATTAAACAGTATGTGCAGAATTTGGAAAGGTTATAGCTAGCTATTTCAGTGAAGAAACCTAATTCTAGTCTCACTTCTCATCTTGTATGATTATTCAGTACATAAAAGAAATAAGCATGTACGGTCATGCATTACTATTAGTCATTTAGGCAGAAGGAACACAAAGAATGCAGGAAAAGGCAGAAAAAGGAGCTATTTTCTTTTCTCCTTCTCTCAAAATAATACACCTGCAGTCTTCACAGTGTTTGAAGTTTATACTTTCCTGATGTTTCTGCACCTATTTCACTGTAGCATTAACCAGAGTCCATACAATTACAAATGTAAGTAGGGCTCCATGCTCCTCTTGAGTTACTGATTAGATGTTAATTTTTTAGTAAAGTGGAAATTATTAACCTCTGATGTTGACAGATCTTAGTCCTCAGTTTGACTACGTATACAGTAAAATTTTCTTTCACTGTGTTTGATCAGTTCACATTAGTCCCTTGAAACAATCAATATCATACTGTGTTTAAAATTGTCTTTTAAGGGACACAAAGTAGTCAGGTGGAAAAAAAATCTCAAGAGACCAGCATGAAACTAATAAGATTTACTAATAGCTTTTGCTTTCATAATTTGAAGGGAAACCAAGGAGTAGACTCTGAATAGCTAGACTTTTAATTGGATATTGATCTAAACAAATATTCTCTTCCTAAGTACCTGTTAAAATCAGTTATTGCTATTTGTTAGGACGCATTATATTTATCCTTATTTCTGCAGAAGTGGTACTGCTGTTCTAAGTTATATAAAGATGCATTAGCAGTACACTTTTAATAGACCTATTAAATTCACTTTGATATACTCAGTATTTGAGTATAGGCTGAGTATTCCATACAGCTGCAGAAAGAGGAGTATTGAAAATAATGTAATTATCACCATTTATGCTACTCTTTAGTTTGTTAATTTGCATGGAACTGTGGTTTATGGAGCACTTATGCTGGATCCACTTTTAAACGTGGCTTATATGTGACTTAACACAATTTACTTACGAGTTTCACTGAAAGATTCTGCTTTCATTGGCATTTTCTGGTTTTGATTTTGCTTGCTTGCATGTCTTTCACTGTTGTAGCAAAACAACACAGCATTATTCCAGAAGTTGTATGTCTTTCTTTTTCCAGACAGTCTCCTTTCAAGTTAAAATGATATAGTCACACAGGAAGAGCTCTGCAAAGCAGACAGAACATAGCAGTGACTTTTTTTTTTCCTTTGCCAAGTTTCTTAAAAATTAAAGAAACAAACAAGAACAACAACAAAAAAAGAAAACCCAAAAGCAATCCCTGGAAAACTGTTGAATTAAATAAATGACTTCCTAAAAGGACTAATGGAATGTAACGATAAATAAAAAACTATGGATTTGTCTTTGGTTCTTTATGGTATAAATCAAGATGGCATCTTTCAAATCAAACCCATCTAATAATTTGAAGGTTTGTGATTCATTCTTGTTCTGACCTATTCACACCTGCTTTTATATATCCCTAAAAAATGTTTAGAATAGAAACATGATATTTTGGGAGGTAAAATAGCATAGGAGTACAGTAGCTGGAGCTGGAGCTCTTTTGAGCAGACTTCTACAGGATAGCCTAGACCCTTCCCTGAGGTTACACCATTATAACGCTCCCTTAGAAATGTAGCTCAGCTCCTAAAGTATATTTGTATTAAGTTAAAAAAAAACCAAACACATTAAAACTGGTAGCTTGATTTACTCAATAAGAAAATTAAACCAATTAGTAATGATTGTATCAGTTCAGGGAAACTAAGAACTGGCTGCACCTTGAGCTACGGAACTATTGACCCCAGATTCATTTGGTAATAACATACTAGGCTACTGTGATTGCAGCAATTGCCTGATGACAGCAAAAGTTATGGTTAAACTCGCAAATATTGCAAGTCCTCTCTCTGTTCTTCTCAAACACCCATTTTTATTAAACTTGAAGCAACTTAATTATATTTGAATCTTTTAATTTTCCATGATGTTTGTGAAATCTTCCAGTGGGTTTGAAAGTGATTGGGGTTTAGAAAGAGTCACAAAAGTCTATACAGAATGAGCGACTGAATAAATCAGTTCCCATAAGCTAGGCTAATAAAAAAGGTACCAGAAACAATATTCTGATGCTCTCCAGTATAATCCACAGCCCTGTAGGAACAGACAGGAGCCAGGCGTGAGGTGGCCACTCTTCAGACTCTTGCCAAATGCTAAAGGCAGAGGAAGTCTAAAATTTTCTGGGTTGACTAAGAGAAAGAAACCTGTTAGAGCTCAGATTGGGAAATGAGCTAACAATGCCAGGTGAATCCTGAGCAAATTTCTAGATAACCCTTTTGTGGCTGAAGCTCCTGTTGTGGAAGACAGAGGCTGCTAGGGTGCTGGCCCAGCAGCTAGATGTGGCTTTGGAATGGCAGAGATCTTCAAGCTAATTATGTTTCTGTTATTGATATATTAACTGCAGAAATATTTTTCAGAAGCACACAGTAACACGCAGATGTCTATCAGCAACACAAGTGGAGAGAGCTGCCAGTCCTATCTCCATCTAGTGGTGTAGGAAGCTGTAGCCAGGAAGGTTTGAAACCAGGATTGTGTTCATATCTTCCACAGCAAGACAGGTATTGTGTCTGACATCATCCCAGTTTAAAGGTGGACAAAGTGTATACAGATTTTCACAGCAACATGGAAAGGTAGCGTTAAACCAGTAGTTTTCTCTTTAAGAAGAAATCTTAGTGATTTTGTGTAATACTGGGATTTTAGAATAAATATATTGAAATATATGGGAGGAGGACAGAGCTACCTGCTGGGTTTGTTACAGGGTGTTTTTTGGCAATATATTATTCCGTTTGTGACTAAGATGAAGAAATACTTTTGTCTCTGTTCCAGGAATGCAATTCTGTATTTTTATGGTTCCGATCCCAGACTTTTTATATGAGAGCTATATTTAGCTTAGAATAATGGAATGTGCATGGACTGTAAAGACTTCAAAATGATGCCTATATATGTCTTATTTATTTGTCCTTTGAACAAATGTTTTCACAAACCCCAGGGACTATATATATGAAAATACTAGCAGTAACAGTGGCTTAAATAAATTCACAAGTCTGGAGAAGACCTGAAGAGATCATTTGGTCTACCTCCCTGTTCTGAGACAGGTTTTATAGCCGTAGCTCTATTTTGTTATCTCACAGATGCCTAACCTGTTCTTAAAGATGTGGAGCACTGACAACTCCCCAGTCTGCTCCATTGCCTCATTATCTTTCCTACAAAAAAGCTTTTTTCCTAATACCATCCAGTGTTTTTTCGCTTTGGTCCTATCCACTGTCTCTATGAAAAGCAGCCTTATGTTTGCTTTTGGGGAAGCTTCCCATATTTTTTTTCCTATCTTGTCATCCCCCTTTGTTCTTCTCCAACCAGTGACTACAACTGGTGAGGCTTTCTCTGTATGTGACAAAATCTCAGATTAACAGCAGCTGTGTAGTCTGTTGTTACCCCAGTTGTTTGTTTGTACGGTTGATTATTCTTGTCTGAGTAGTTTGTCCTGTGCTTGGCTCTACTTGTTGCTCCCAGGTTTGCCAGATCCTATCTCAGATTTGCTTGAATCAACTTGACTTCTATTAACTCTGTCCAGTGTGTGGTGTCTCCCCACTGGATTTAGCCTTCTAAATACACATATTTGAATTACTGCATCAGCCCATGCACAATCTCCATATAAGTTTAATATAAACTTATACAAATGTATTACAATGTGATAAATGCCTAACCACAGAGGATGATGATAAACTCACTGTCTCATTCAAGTAGGGCTATTTGAACAAGGGCCTAAAGAGGGTTTTTTCATTCTCCTAAAATGTTTTTTTCTTTGAACTAGTTTGTCTCCCCTGGCTTACAGCTGTTCAAATGCTGTGGTGTATTCCAGTTGCCAAAAGGGCTGGCTTGCTTCTGGAGCAGCCTGGCGACACTGATACTCAGGGAATCCCGTCTGTGTTTCGTTTTCCCCAGGTACTGGCTGGACCAGGAGCAAGGGGGGCTGACATTGGAGAACAGATGCTTTAGTTTGGTGTGGCCAGAAGATTCCTCCCCTGCTGCAGTCCTTCTATAGTTAGTTATGCAAACTCTAGGGTTTCTTTGACTTTACAAGACAGAGCAAAGACACACAAAGACACAATTTCAGGGCATGCTAGATGCTGTATATAGGTAGATCGTAATGCTGTATGTTACAAATTAAGATCAGCGAATCATTTCTCCGTTTAATGAGGGGAGAGAAACAAGTCTGGCATTCCACTCCTCAAAAAAAGAAGGAAATAACAAGTGGTCTTCTGGCTGTTCTTTCTGGACCACGATGTTTTGAGCCTTTGCAGAAAACAGAGGCTTTGAATTCACTCATCATTATGTCGAATAAAGGGTAAACAGGAGAAGGAACATATAATGAACCCCAAAATATAAGCGCAGTCAGAACATTACATTAATATCCCAATTTAAATGCTTGTGAGAAGGAAAACATCTCCTTTCCTAAATGAGACTTCCCTAGAACTTGTAATGACAGAATTCGTGATACTGAAGTAGGATCAGAACAAAAGTATTTTGGAGTTCTGGGTCCATCTACTGGCAAACTTATTCTTTTGATATTTTATAGGGCAAGCCACGTGGTATTAAAAAGCTGCAGACAACTTCATTATCCATGTAAACGGTCAGAGTTACTAAACCCAGTGAAATTACATGAGTTCACAATAGCAGTAATGTTGGTTGATAATATTTTAAGAATTTTCTTCTCCATTAACATATCCTGTATCAGCCTTGGTATGAACTGATTTTCTTATCAAAATTTCCTTAGGAAAATTTCCAAAGTTTTCAGAAGCTATGATCCATCAGTACTAACTCGAGCACCAACTCCACGCAGTGGGGATGTGCAGGTTCACAATGAAAGGTTACAGTAGACAAAAAAGCAGCATGAAGAAGAAATCTTCCCTGCTGTTTCCAATCATGTTTTTGGCTATTTGCCTGGCTTCAGAAGTGACTTCTTTTTATTACTTTCTGGGAAATATTCTTTTGTCTTTTTCATACGTGAGGTAGACAAAGGCATTTGTGTTCCCCTTTTAGCCTCTTTTCAAGTTAGGAATTTTTGTGAAGACCAGTTTAAGTTGAATGGCTAAATGAAAAATTATAAGTAAGCAATTGCCTCTCCTCAGCAACTTTTTCAGAAATATGCAGGAACAAGTCAAACGAATAAGGGAATGCACAAGATACATGCATATCATATGACACATAAATCAGCTTGATTTGAACAGACAAAATAGCACCCGTCATTAAAGTCTGTTTAGGCGAGTATATGATTCATTATTTATTTTTGAGAAAGATATATGCAGTTACAAAGCCCCCTAGGAAATCTCCTTGGCACACAGTAGAATTGCGAGACTTCCTCTGATGTGTCCTGATTCAGAAAATATCAAGCCTACCTGATTTATCTTAAGGCACTTTAGAGAGAAGAGCTAGTAAAACTCAGGCAAGATGAAAGTTTAAAAAATGATTTGGTCAGTTAGGCATGCAGTTCTTTCAAGTTCTACCTCTTTGCTGTTCTAAGTCATTATTTTATTGAACATCTCTGCCACATATAAAGTGTTTTACACAGGCACTATTGCACAGCACCCTCAGTTCTCACTACCACTATTTAAATGTCTCTGGCCAAGGCATCATGACTGATTGTTATGACTAATTTCTGGTTTCATTATTGAAACTGTTACAATAATTCAACATACAAACCTTCAAGTCTACCTCATTTCCAGTTAAAAGACAAATGAAAATTAGAAAGATTTTGTAACTTTGGAGAGCAATTAATTTTTAAAAGTCAGCTTGAAGTACTATGCAGAGGAAAGCTGAACGGGAGAACTCCTCTCTTTCCAGAGCTGGATCAGAGTACCCAAGGGATTTTCATGCTTCTATTTAATAATAAAATGTGTTTCTCGAGTAAAGAGACTGTTTTTTTTTCAAACATACATTAGTGCATCTGTACATGCCTTGATGATCTTGGTCTTCGTGACTGGATGACCACAATTACTGAATATAAAAACCCAAACAAACAGAAAATACAACACCCTGTCCCCCTCTGCCTTGCTCTCTCTCTGTCTGTGTGTATTCACTGTAGGAAGCTAAATTCTTTAAACAGATGAACTTATGAAATATGGCTCAGAAAAAACCAGCCATGGATCACAAGTTTAGTCTGTGCTCTTCTAAAGAAAGGAAATTCTCATGAAATTTAATGCATTTTTTTGTTCTTCAACAACTTATGGAACTTACGGAACCATGCCTAGGAATAAACACAGTTGAATTATGTTAAACCATGTCTTCTACTACTCAGCAGGTTATAGGATGCCATTTAATCAGGAGGACATCCAAAAGGGCTGTTTAACAGATTATCTTGAATTTGACCATCACAAACATTTAAGAACAGAAGCATGCACATCTGTTCAAATTTCTGTGCAAAACAAGGAAAACAAGACACAAAAAAATACGAATTACATAAATTTCCATATATTACTTACAAGCTAAATAATAGCTGTAAATTATATCCATGGGAAATAGCTAATGTGTTGACAAATTAAATATATTCAGTAATTAACATGGCTGTCACGTGAACTTTAGAGATAGAACTTGGGAAGTATCAGTTGTAACCATCCTGTGCAGATTCACTATTGAATTGTTACTGTTATACTTAATTAGATTTCTGCTGCTTTAATGGTTTAAAGCTAGCCCACTGCTGATGATTCAGTATAACAATATCCCTTAATTGGGCCAAGAGACTTAAGTTATGAGTGTCTTTCTTAAATTATTTGCATACCTGAAGTTAAATTTATGAGACTAGAATTTTCAGAAGATCCTAGCACGCAAATACATTTTATAGCAATGAAAAATCAGTGTGGTGTTTGAAATATGTCGGAATATATACCTTTGAGTCATCATTCTTTTTGATCATCAAGGTGGTCTGAGTCTTGCTATTGACTTTAGTTTTGATATCCACAGTAGGTTTTCTGTTTGGTTTTTTTTTTTTGTCTGAAGGTGATGGTTGTCTACTTCATATTTATTTCAAACATAAATCCAGTTACTAAATCTTTAATCATTTACATGTTTCACTGGAAGTCTTTCCTGTAAGTCATTACTTTGGAAAATACCCTGACTATCTCTCCCTCCTGCCCCCATATAACTATATTATGTTTAGGCAATTACATTTCATATACAGCTGCTGGAGTCTATTTTCAAATGTATCTGAAGTTGGAGAAGCTGAAAACTTTTTCTTCCCTGGCAGTGCCTTTATACTGTACTTTGGAGTAAATATGATAATGTCTTAACCTTCTAAATGATGAGTAATGTGCCATATAGTAGAGACATGAGATAAATCTAGGTTTATAAATCAGAGGGAATTTACTGAAGTGAATATAAATTCCATCAAGATCCAGCAAATATTGTATGTTATCATGAAGGCAGGTTAGATTAAATTCTCAGGTGTAGTCCCTCAGCAGCCTTATCAATGCCAAAGGTTGTACAAAGAATAATAGTGGCCCAGGTTAGAAGTTTTAAAGCAGACACGACTGAATTATCAAGCTTTTTACTTATCAGAGAGCTTTTTTTTTTAAGAACTGAAAATAAATGACAGTGATAAGCAATTAAACATCTTTATACTGTTAACCATATCTGTATCTCAATGAATTATTATTTATTTTATAATTGAGGTACAAATAGTGGGGTTTTATTTACAAATGGAAAAATCACTGAAGTGGAAATAAAGATGACAAACATGCTAACATCAGAATTTAGCATTTAAGAACATGTTTATCCTTTCAAACAAAACTGACTGGTATTCTTAAATAATGAATTCATCATTATGGAGAGGCACTGAATGAAGTGTAACCATCCCTAACTGGTGTTTTTTTATAAAAAGATATAAAATATGCACATTCCTTTAGCTCTGTGACATGGATCTGTTGTAATCAATCAATAAGTGTTAATGTATCCTACTTTTTAACAGATAACTTGAATTCTACAATCTTCTCCACATTTGAGAACAATCAAGTGAAAGAGATGTTGTGCTCTTATGTTATGAGCTATTCAGTCTTGATTACACTGGAGCTACAATACTTAATTTCTGTTAAGAACTGGCTATATTTTACCTTTTAAATGCAGTGCTAAAATGTGTGTTGGTCCTTTTCCAAAGAGTTGAATAATGTTTTCGTTAGGAAACTGGGAAAGAAAAATCTTTCCCCATTTTTTCATTATGTTACAGACATTTCATTTATTTTAAGAGCCTGTAACTACGGATTAACATTTCCGGTCTGTCACCTCTTCTTGGTCTTATTAGAACATGGGACCCAGGAGGGTATTGCTATGCTTTACCATGTACTATAATGAGTTAGTTGAGTTACCAGTGAAGAGTTAAATGTTATTTCAACAGACAGGAGTTTATTTTGCTCCTAAGACCAACTTTTGGAGGGTAGGCTACTTTCTGGGGAAGTGTCACTTGCTCTATCCTTATGAACTGCCCTAGAGGAATTCAGGCTGGCCTCTGCAAGAGACGGGACTATTAAGTTAGAGGGACTTTTCATCTGACCAGTCTGTTTTTCCTTATGTTTTTGAAATGCTCAAATTAATCTTGTAGGATAAGAAAAGGAAAAACATTGTCAACACCAGATAGGCCAATCATTTATTAAAGAGCTGCTGCTTCTAGTTTTTATTTTACAGACTACAGCTCTCTTCAGTTCTTTAATAAAGAACACATCATTAAAGAACAATATGCACAGATTGTTAGAGCAGTCTAACTTGAAAATCTTATGGCTGCTCCTGATCTGTCCGAAAAGACACCGACCCCTGGCTGGCCTATAGATAATTAAGCCATAATGATTATGATTGTTCTGTGTCAGGAATATATGTGTAAACAGGGCTTGGCTCATTCTTAAGAAAGTGGAGAACATTAACTTCCTTATACAAAAATGTGTAGCTGAGCATGCTCTTATATCTAGCACTTTCAGAAAAAATAAGCAGCATTCAAAATTATGTCTCTAGTCTGTGTTACTATATGTCATTTAGAGAAGTTCAAACTGATCTTTTACCACTCCTATATTTCGGAGTGACTGCATGGAGACCTGATAAGAATAACTTCTTGTGCCAAATGAAGCGATCAGGCTTCATGTATTGTCAAAAAATGCCACGTTAGTCAAGCTTGGATATTTCTGGAAAGATCCCTCTCTCTTTTTCCTGTCATCTTTCGTGAATCCTGTCACAAGTGATTGGTGACTACATTATGATGATGCAGATTCAAAAGCACCACCATGTACCTACCAGTTGTCTACAGAACTTCTGCAAAACCAGCTTGTTTCTCATGCTATTGCTCAGTATTCACATTTCTTCATGTTATTTGGTGAGTTATTTGAATTACCTCTCTTTCTGTGTTTAAAATGTGTTTAGCTTTGTTCTTCCACCTTCGTTTCCCAATTCTGTAGATAGATAAATATAGATAAATCTAACTCTTTCCTGAGTTTTCTACATCACAAGTATCTTCTGATTATCATACCAGGCAAGGCTGCATAGCGATCCGTCTTTTACATCTGCCAAAGCTGATGGAGGTCTTCTGTTGCATCTTCAACTATTGCAAGCAACAAGTGGGCTTTTATGTGGAAAAAACCTCATGACATCATGAAATACCATAGGAAGTGTCCAGTCTCTGAGGTAGCTATATTTTCTTTGGCTTTCTTCTTTTCACTCATGCTTATTTTACGAGTATTTGAAAGAAACTAGTGAACTACTTTTTTTTTTTTTCTTTCCTCAGGATGCTCAATTTCTCTTGAGCACAATCAAATCAAGTCATACATTCTCTCCTGAAAAGCACTGAACATTGCACATACCTTTTCATTGTAATGTCCATCCTGGTTATCAGAGACGAACTGTTATTGAGTATAATCAATGGAATGTTATCCAAGTTTTTAAGTAACTCCTAATTTTAGTTGTATACAAAACCCTTGAGACTGAAGTTCAGAACTCTCTTATATATCAGTGTTTTCTGTACCTTGGGTCAGAGCATATAAATAATTTGTATTAACTTTAAAAATTATTATGCTGGAGTAGAACTGGAAGGCATCTATGATAAGTGTGTTCTGAAAGAGGAATTAAAAAAGCGAACATCTAAACCTCTTTTTTTCTGTAAATGACCAACACTAACTCAGATGAAGAATTTAAAGATGCTCTAAGCAAAGTAAGTCATTAATACTTCCATGAAATTTCTCTGCATTTATGATAACTATTATTCACAACAAAAAAAAATTACTTGTTTTCGGTTTATTTGTTATTGTAGTAACATATGATTATTTAAATTCTTCTAAAGCTATTTAAAGCTTAAATGCATCTCTGGAATATGTCTTCATTTTATAGAAAGGCTTTGTTGCATATTGTGGGTTTATATGCTTATTATACCAGTATTAGACTGGGACTGGCAAGACTCTTGATTGTCTCATTTCACAAAAAATGCAAACTAAGTATTCATATCACTGATAGCTGTCTTGCCATGTTACATGTGGTTTCATTGCTTCTAGTGTAGCATTACAATTCGTGAACACCTATGTAAACAGAAAGTTTCCATTCATCGTTGATTAAAAATAACAAAATGTACCCAAAGAGCTGAAAATCTAATGTCACATTAAATGTTTTAATGCATATATACATACATTTACAGATACATTCTACAAGTGTTTTTGTTTAGGATCTATTCACAAGTAGTTTTGCTTTTATTAAATACAGTGGTCAGCTGAATACTGAAATACTGCAAAATAAAATGCACAGTAAAGGCAAATGGGAGGATAAATTGATTAATAAACTGAGTTTGACAGTTCAATTAATGAACATTATTTCTTAGCATGAGTTAAGCCTTCCATGCACTGTCTTGTACTATTTGAAAAATGTTTACTGGCAGGTCCCAATGCTAATTTCTTATGCCTTTGATAAAAGATGCATGATACAAGGTATTCTGGATCCTAACTTGTTTTATCCAGTACATAAGTTTGCCAGATCTCTAATATGGTTTTCACAGAGTTTCTGCAAATAACTCCTCCCAGCTGACATTTGTTTTAGGAGCACACAAAACAAAAGCGTGGGAATTAAAATACCATTACTGGTACTGACAGTAGGAATCTGAAAATTTTTTTCTCTGTAGGGATTCGCAAGAAGTGTAGATCTTGTCTATAGTTGCTACCTGTGACACTTGGCGCTTCTGTCTCTAAGGGCTTTTCTGGTTGGAGATATTTAGCTAACTCATGTTAATTTTACTGAGGTGTCAAAATTAATGAACATCAATAAAACTTGTCTGGATACTCTCACTCAGGAAAAAGTAAGACTTAAGGACAACTGAGATGCAAAGATCCAAGTCTATTTGACTTTTGAGGGAAGCGTATACTTTGAATTTTATGTTTCATCTGCTGTAATGTATTCAGTACTTTACGCTTCCAGGTGAATTGAATAAACTTCCTGCTTTGACAGACCATCATGGTACAGGTAGTTATTCTGTTGGAATCTGAACAGCTGGCAAAACCAGCCTGAGAAGAGAAAAGATTCTTAATTTCTGAGACAGTATCAAGTTATCTTTAATAATTATCAACAGCAGTTAGTGTAGGAAGACATGGTCTGATCAGCTGAGTGGTTTTGTCTGACTTTCAGGGGGAATGGGAAGCAGTGTTGAATGCTTTTTGAAAATCCCATTCCTAGTGAGTCAAGGTTTGCCTTTTCAGAATGAGTAAATAGTTGTATTTATCTTCTATCTCTGCTTCTGAATTACTCTCTTCCCTGGAATGCAGCTCCAGCTATAGTGCCAATTTCCTATGAATCTGGAATAATGAGGTGGAACTGGTATTTAAGGTTTCTCTAAGGAAACATTTCATGGCTCAGTATGGCAGAAACATGTTAAATGAATTCTTTCAGTTTCCCACAGCCCAGAATAGTACTACTATACTGATTTCAGGATAATTCATGGTCAGCCCATGCTTTTTGTCACATCAAGTTGAACCCTCTGTTAAGAATCCATCTCTGGTTTATGTATGCCTCCAAAACTGGAATCTCCTTCTTTTGAGGGGCTTTAATAGGCAGCTGATTTGACTATTTTGGAAGCAAGTCAAGCATCCCAGATCCCTGACTTTCTTAACTGAGTCAGAGCCTTCCACACCACAGAACACTTACAAGTGCGCTGCAGATTAGAGGTAGAACATTATTGTTAACAGGAGTGGTACATTAAATCCACTGTGTGCAATGATTGTACTAATAAAATGCATTACTTGGAATTTTAAATCCTCTATCTAGAAATTCAATTAATTTTCAGGGAATCCAATTTTGAAATACAAGAACTTTGCTCATCTGCTGTCACCTTGTAAAGCTTCAGCCTCTCACAGTGTGGTAGAATGAATTTTATATACAAACATACCATGAAAATCTTGGCTTGAGATGCGTGTTTGTAATTTCTAAAGCAGGAGTGTAGCCTTATTTAAAGACAGAGCGTGAAATAAAAGTTCCAAAACCATGCACTGCCTATAAACACCCCAGCTCCCACCACAACAACCTGTTTATCTCAGAAAGTCTGGCAGTACTCCATCATCCATTCATTTTATGTACGGACTCTTTTCCTGAAATTTTACTCATCTAAATGCATGTTTTCATCAGTGATGTCTTATTTTACACCAATGAATTTATTTTAATTTTCACATAATAACTCTCTGAGTTTTTCGTTTCAATCCATTGCTTATACATCTGCACAAAATACACGAACCACAGTGTGTTATTCACTTAATGGACTTATGGACATGGACTTATAAACCTTGCTGAACCAGGACCTAAAATAGAGCAGTTCAAGCCCACTGTATTTTAGATAATTTTATTAGAATCAACTCTACTCGGTAATAATTTTGTTAGGGTTGAAACTTCTAAATATATTACAAAGCAAAATGCTTATTACAGCTAAAGAATTCAAATGGCTAGAGCCTGTGAGAAAACACTTATGTTAGATTCAGAGAAGAAAGAAAGAAAGGCAAATTTGTTTTAACATATGAGTAGTAAAATATTTTAGACATTTAAATAAAACAGTATTCTCTTAAACAACTTCTAAGCTTTTCTATCTAATTTATAAAAGCCCTCAAGCAATAGTTTTAGTTTCAACATGGGAAGATGGAAGGATGGAAAAAAAGATCCTGAGTGCTTTATTAGCTGCCTGCTATTCTTGGAATGTTAATCAATAAAAAATATTTCTCATAAAATAAATTTAATATTTCACCAGTAAAAAGTGATTATATTTTTTTCTCATGACTGACCTTAATAACTCTCAAACTCTGAAGGCGCTTGTGATGCCTATGAGTTATGAAACTTTCATACTCATGAAAGAAATACAATAATCACCCTTCACTGTTGAGATCTTCTATAGAACACGTATTAAGTCAGTAAAAGGCATGAATTCTCTTCTGATTTCACTCCTTGGTGAGTTTACTGTACTGAAAAAACAAGATACCTGGTTTCGCTATGCTTTTACCTCAGGATAAGGTAATGAGAGCATTAAATAGCTGGAGTAAAATTGCAGGGTCCTTTTTGTACGGAAGCCTGTGTCATAGCTGCATGATGACATTTAGAAAGGAATATTGTTTAAGGACACTCCTGGACCTGTATTACCTTCTGCTCAGAAGAATAATGTCATACCACACTTACATTTATTCAGGAGATTTCTTGCCTGATTACTTTTAGTTTCAGAGTGGCCAACATAACATGCTACATTGTCTCACAAGAACAAGGGTCTCCTGGGAATATCTGGGCACGATCCCAGACAGCGATATATGATTTATGATACTCATATAGTCACACCGTGCTCCAAAACATCATTTGGCATATAACAGAATGATATTCGGTATACAGGTTATTTTGATCTCAGAGTGCAGGATACAGTAAAGATCAGTGCATAGACGTAATTATCTTTTTGTTTTCTAGTTGCTGTTGGCTGAATGCAGTTTTCTGGTGGTTCATACACAAGCCACTAGGTCCGGCCCTGAAACTTCAAGAAGGCGAGAAGAGGAGGATTGTGACAAAGGTGAAGGTATGAGTCATTAGCTTACTAAATTTGTAGCACTGCTGAGCTGGAGAGAGCCTTAAAAACAAGAGTGTGGTGTAGATAAAATAAAGCTTAAATGATTAGTGAGATATTTAGAAAGAATGGGCACAGATGCTGGACAAAATGTGGGAAACAGTGCTGGATCCTGTGGGTAGATCTGAAGATGGCTTTGCGACTGTTATGAAAGTTGTTGAAGGTTATGATAAAATATGAATTTTTGATAGCAAGGGTGATAGCCGGTTAGAATCCAAGAGGTCATCTGTGTGCTGGATGCCCAATATTTGTCTTTCATAATGACCATTCTGCCTCACATACCTAACAAGACACCTAATAAAAGTTCAAAAAGCTAGGGCTTTAAATCTAATTTAAAGTGGTTTTTTGCTTTGACCTACAGAAGTGAGAAAGTCTGCTTTCTTTAGTTAAAGTAGAACTGAGCCTGTACAGAACAGATTTTGTTTTATACCTAATGAATGTTACTGAACTAAGGCAGAATACTTGCTTGGGATCAACCGCTTCAAGATAAAAACCTAACCGATTCCCAGCGCAGACGTAGCCATGGGTTGTATTGTGACTAACAGCCTGAACAATAATAAAATAATAAAGCATTCCCCATACATGTTGCTTGTTATATTCATTTTTACTTTGAACAATTACATTATGTTTTTCCAAAAAAGAGTATCATGATTTCACATCTCCTAGCATCTGTCAAGACATTCTAGAAGAACAGATTTGTAGAGCTGGCTACAGGATTTAAATTCTGTTTTCCTGAAACCGGGGGGCGGAGTCAAATAAGGTAGAGCTTAAATCAGATACTTCAGAAATGTCCTCCAACCGCATTTAAAATTTCTTGTCCTAGAAACTTGACAAAAATGTCACAAATAAGAAAACAAACCAAAAAAAAAAAAAGGTATTTTCACTAATTTTAAGCAATAAGTACTAGGCTCAGATCTGTCAGAAAAGTCCAAATTCCATTTCAACACTAAAATGAGTTCCAAACCCTGCAATACTTCGTATCAGTGAGGAAAACTCGTAACTAGGACATGTTTGATGCCGTTGTGTGTCTTCATGGTCAGGAGAGCTCCATGTCCTGGTGCTGTACTCATTGACAAAAGCTGGTAATAGGAGCTAAGGTACATTGTACTTTAAAAATCCATTTGCTTTTTAGATGCCTAATTAGGGGAAAGTTTCTTTAGGGCAGAAGTATGTTAAAGGCAGAAGAATCTTTCCTGGACATCTAAACAAAGGTTTATGGCTCCAGGGCTATACGCTTACTCCTTTCTCTTAATGAGACTTTAATTCTTTCCCTTACCTCATTAGAATATGCCAAGCACTGGGAAATTCTTTGTAAGACTGAAACTAGAGTTATAAAGATTAGATCAGCTCAGCTGGTTTGTTTTTTGAAATTGTTGATTCAGAGCTGGAAACCCTTTTATGTTAATCAAGATAAATTTTCATTTTGCCTTAAGAGTTTGTCCCTATCCTTACCAAATGTATTTTCATTGTGTAATTTCATATCAGGTTTGAAATGTTAATAATTTCTATCAAATAGAAAATCTGAGGTTTCTAAGTGTCCATTTGAAAATACACTTCAAGTTTTTCCAGCTGTGATAATAGCTTTCTCTATTTAAAATAGGGCAATATATTGCTAGTGTTTAAACCAGGACAGCAGGGAGCTATCTACAGGGCAACCGACTGAAATGACTTTACTAACCTATGTACCACGGCACTGTCATTTTCCTTCTAGGGCATTCCTTTCTTAATCTCACTACTACAAGGTGTACTCTTTATACGTACATACTCCCTAGATATAAGAAGCCATCCAGTTAATGGTTGCATGTGCAGTTCTGTATTTAGATTTTGGTAAGAGCTTACAGCATCTTATAAAAAGAATTTTTATAAGCAGAGTGAAAAGCAAATGCAATTAAGATAAGGAGCACAGGGCTTACAGCATCTTATAAAAAGAATTATTATCAATAGTAAATGCAGTTTGATATCTGCACCGTCTTTATGAGTGAAAAGCAAATGCAATTAAGATAAGGAGCATTTATTAACATACTACTCTGTTTTGTAAACAAGTAACTCATAGCTTCCAAAGAATTTGAGCAGAAGCTCAGATGAGGCTAGTTAGGATAAGATGAAATAACAGAACATTCCTTTTGCAACAATAAATGAAGTAATTTTTCTCCATAAAATAAGATGAAGGAATCTAGCCACATAAATGACACCTTTCAAACTAATGCATTTTTCCCGTGGTTTAATTCTGCCACCTTTTGTTATGCACCTTTATTATGCAAGCAGATTTCTTTGGGACTGTATTAGTATGATAAAACTCAGAGGAATCAGTCTTCACTTGTGCTTTTACATATGCTTCTAGCAAGACATAGATGAGACTCAGATCTTCTTCACAGTGTCACAACTGTGCCAGCCACAGTTCTAATGCAGAAATGTATGCTCTGCCATCTTAGCAGCCTGACCCTTTGCTGCTGCTATGTCTTTAATTATTTTTCTTAAATTCATTTTTAAAGAAGAGAGACATAGCAAATAGAGCTTATTATGAGCTCTAGAAGTCAACAGGACCTATTTTGATGTTAGAAGAGAGACAAAAATAGAATACAAAAGATAGAAATCCAAAAATTATTGAAATTTAACAGTGCTTCAGAAGATCACACTTCAGTGCCGAAAAGGACTTTTCACTCTCGACACAGGGCAATGCCTTTGAAATCCAGGAGCTAAATGAAGCATAGACAGGGGACATCTACCATTCTCATCACAGCTGCTACCGCATCATGGAGAGTATTGCTAACACAATGGAAAAAGAAATTAACTGCCCATCTGTGCAATGTAGACTGTTTTGTCTGCTCATGGTTGATTAGTGAGAGAAAATGGGCTTGTGCTAATGTTAGGGTACAGTTCTGGAATGTGGAAGACCCAGATTCAAGTCCCTCCTCTGGCTTATTAAGGGAAAAGCTTTTACTGTTATTTCAGTATTCCAGCCCCATTTCAGTGCTACTCCACAGCTGCACTGCTTTCAGTTACCCAACTTTGAGTTTTCCCTCACCAAGCCAAGTAGTTTGGACCACTGAACTCATGCCATGAGACAAACTTAATCTCTGGAACTTTTATTAGTTACATCCATGGCTTAGCAGCAGTGTGCCAAGGTTTGGAAAGCAGTCTGACATGCGTTTGAACTCCACTACAACAGATCCTGTTACTATATGTGTTTCACCAAATTCATTTTCGTGCCTTTCAGTATGTGTTCTACCCCAAAAGAACCTGAGAGGCTCTGATCTTTCAGCATCTGCACTGCACTCATTAAATTACCTATAGCCTTGATGCTGGAAAACAGAAGTCTCATATCATGAGTTCAGAACCTTCAGCACCTTCAGCGGTTTTAACTGACTTTTTCTTTTCTGCTTCTTTCAAAGACATTAAGAGAGGATGGGAGGGGAAAGAGGGAAAGCTTATTAGTTTTTATACTTCTATAAAGTAAAGAGCACATGAAATTGTTGACTGGTTTTACTCACCTGAAGGTACCCATTTCAACATCCATTCCTATTCTGTACAATTTTATTTCCATTAAAATATTTTGATGTGTTTCTTTACCTTTTAGTGATGGATGAAAGAAAAGCCTGAAGCCTAGTTACTCTGAGATGGAACTGCCATTTTGTTTTCAATATTTACAGGGATTGGCAAGAGGAGACGTCCCCCACATACCACAGAAGCCGACAGTACTAAAAGGTCATTTTTGACTAAAGGTGGGAGTTAGAGAAAACGTGTGAAATCTCGAAGCCGTATCTGTGAATCAATGTAACTTCCTGATCTTACAGGGCAAAACTTGACTGAGTTGAGCCACAGACAAGGGAAAGACTTGCCCTTGCTACACTTCAACCAAAAGGTCTTTCCCCCTGTTTTCACTCTGCATCAGCCACTTCCATTGCTGCTTCTAACAGACATTATATTTTTGACATTTCCCTCTGGTAGGAACAAGACTGTGGGACTACGCTTCCTCAAATACAGTTTCCATCTAAATACTACCACTGGGTCACTGCTCTCCACATCTAAAGCTGCAGTTTATCCTTGTAGTTTCAAATTTATTCTTTCAAGTCCACATGGTGTATTGCTTGCTTTAGCAAACTGGATTAAAAAAAATATATATATAAAAAAAATTAGAAGAGCATAATTTGCTTGAAGTCCAGTTGGAAAAATTGATCCCAGTTGTTTAAGTTTTCAGTTAAAGCTCTGTTGAAGTCACTCTTAGTATTATAAAAATCAAGCAACCAGCTAATGAAAAGGTAATAGAACAAATTAGAATGAAAATGAATTGAATTTTTTTGGTTGAAAAAAATTTCCAAGCTCAAAGCACCGTGTCTCTAGGGCAAATCAGGTTAAAACAAGTCTTTTGCGGTTGACTATTAATCATTTGGAACTGGTTCTTTGAGTGGTCAAGAATAATTTTCTCTGGATTATGTGATTAATGAGATCAAAGAGTTCATTATTGCTTTAAATAAATGCTAGCAAGTTCTATTATCCTGCATGCAAAGCGAACAGGTCTCCAGTTATCTCACACCATTTCAAGACTTACCCAAAAAGTGCCCTGCGCACTGTAATTAGTTATGTATCAAAGTCATTTTTCTCTAGGAGGCAAAAAAAGGCAAAGGAGCGCACTTTGCTCTCAGCTATGCCAATGATGACTTAGTGAAATTAGTGGGGTTATTCAGCTCTATCTAGGGACAGAATTGAGGCCATGAGGACATGGAACTTCTTGACATTTGGGATTGGTTTATTTTGCTTCTGTTACCCCCTGAACATAGAAGACTGGCATTTTAGATCTTCATTTTTCTTCATTTGTGTTTCCTGATTTTGACTCATTTCGTTGTTTTCCGTGGCAGCCATGAAAGGAAATTGCTGCTGTTCTTGTCAGACGCTGAGAATGAAATGGCCCCTTTTGGGTGGCTGCAACACCAGAGGGGCCTCTTGTAGCCCATGAGCTGTGTGAGCACCCATCTCAGTTTTGGGAATCACTCCAGGGATGCACTTGTTTCTCTCTCCAGCCTCCAGTTGTAACCTGCAAAAGCAGGGATTTTTCCTTTGAAGATCTGTTTATAACTGCCAAGTTGTTGTTCTTATTACCCTTTCAGCTAGACAAAACTTCTCATAATTAGGTTCTTCATGGTATTTTAGCTTGGATCACAAAGTGTTATTTCCAAGCTGTTGCTGGAAAAAGAAATGGAAATCGTTGCACATCTTATGTTGCGTCATTTTTTTATTTTTTTTTTAAATCTTAGAGCTAACATTACAATAAAAGCAAAACGAAATTTATCTTAGGTTCCCACATTATATGCATTATGTTAGGAGATATTTCTATGTCTGACATATTTAGAGAATGTAGATTAATGAATTAATGCCTTTTACATTGGTTCTTCTTTTCTAAGGACTATATGTGACATTTCTTCACTTTTCTTTCTGAGTCCTTCTGATAATATTTATGTGACTCTCTGGGACATTATTTTGAACATAAGAAAAAAATGGTGAGTTGATTAGATGTTTTTTAACAAATATGCCTGACTATTCATAGTTCTGTGTAATTTATTGCTCTGGCTGCCACAATCTGATCTTCGCATTGCTAAAACAGCCAGATAAAATAATCACTAAAGAAAGACAGCCACCTCCAAAACCTGAGTCTAAGATCAAATCTGGCTTTTTATAGAAGTATATGGCAGATATTATTCTAATCTGTTATAAAAATGAAAAAAAAAAAGGAAGTTGAATGTGAACAGAGTGAAAAAAAATTCCTAAATTCAGCTGGAGAATTATCCTTTAAAAGCATTTGAATGGTTTTGAAGTCTAAGGACCAGATTTTAAAAGTATTTATGATCTCATTTCTTGTTAAAACACTGAAAGTTAATGGTGGAAAGTAAAGTACTACTTAGTCCTGGAGAGAAAAAAGGGTTCATACAGGAACAAGGGCATGAAATTCTGTGTCTTTCAATGGGTCAAACTTTGTGGTCAGTGCTCCCCCTGGTATTAATATCTGAAACTATGATATTTATTTAAAGACTTACTGAAAAAAAATCAGCTTACTACTTTGTTTAATCAAGACTTTTGACTGACCCAAATAGCTTAATAAAATTATTTATATCACCTATTTTATTATTATTTTGTACAAACAAAAGGTTATAAAGGAACACGTGTTCTGCAATAATACAAAAATAATATAATAATACAAATAATACAAAATAATACAAATAATACAAAAAGGAAAGACAACCCATCAAATTCTTAACAAGAAAAAAAAAACCCAACCAAAGTTACTGTAATTTCATATGGACTTGAACTAGAAAAAATACATTTTCTTCTAACCTAAACACTTTTTTTTCTTCTTGCTATCACATTTTTCTTTGTCGAAAGAAAAATCAAAAAGCGTGGTTAAACACTGGAAAAATACATTTTCTCTTTTAAACTATGAATTTTTCTTAGTGGTTTTTTTTGTTTTTGTTTTGTTTTGTTTTTTTATCATTTCTATTGTTCCATGAAAAAGTTAAGCAATTTAGAAGTGGACATAATACATGAGGAATAAAATAGATTTTTTGCATTTTTTCTGTCATTTACATTTTTCACCCAGTCTGTATAACTTGTTTAAGCCAATGCTATCAGTTACTGTATTTACTGATGCTAGGTAGGGACCAGCGTAATGAAAAGATTGATTTTACTGTACCTTCCAATTTGGAAGATAGTTCTTGCAGAAGTACTAGGAATTTATTGACTTTTTTTGACGTCTGAAGTTATATTATTAAAATCAAACTTTTTTCCTAAAAATACTTAATTTTTGGTTTAATCAGTGGGTTTCATTTACTGTTTTATCGTCTTGAATTTATGGTGTGATTTCCTTCTCTCAACATTTTGTACTAGATTACATTTAGAGTATTAGCTTAGTGCCCAATTGAACTGTTGTCTCACTTTGTTTCTTCAAGAATTTGTGGAACTGACTTTCTCCTTTCTGCTTCTCTATGACCAGATACGCTGTACTCTCATCTACCTTGTCTAAGGCATTACTACCAGCTACTGCAGGCTTTAATGATAGCTCTTAAATTCAAAGTGCCTCCCAAGGCAATTTGCTAACACAGTTGAAATTACTTTTCTCAACAAAACAAAGTACTGTTATCAATAGGGTTATCATATCAGTTAAAAAATGAGTGAAATTGTCTTGTCCGGATCTGCTAGTGCTTCCATTATTAATGGCACAGTCTCAAAAACACATGGCTTTGATTAGACCTGGACAAAATGTTGATAAGGCTGTTAGCTACTCCATAGACTTATGTGTTCAGGCAGAAGCTGGAAGTATTTATTAAATGAGGAATGTAAAAGATTCAAAGGGACCTTCCTGTGACTCAGCATATGAAGTACCGTGACAATTTCTGTGTTAAAGAGAACGTTTTCTTCCAAAACCGTCACGTCCATTCTATAAAGAAGATTCAGTGTCCTGCATTATGAGGATATTCACATCAATTTCCTGTCAATTATGGCAATACAAGGTAACCCAAATGAAAAATAAAAACACTGAGAGCATAATTCATTGTGGATTACATGCTACATAATGATAGAAATAGAATTATTTGCATTTCACAGGCTGAGTGAAGGCAGTCTAGAAAAATTACATCACAAGAATGTGGTTAGTCTCTTTAAAAAAATACCCTTTTATACTCGGTGTCTACAGCAACACTAAAGCTATAGAGCCCAAGATTCCTGTTCCTTTCTGTGTTAGACTGTGCTGCCTACCCAAGTTTTTTTCTTCTACTTCTAAGAAGGTTACTGTTCCAGCTGTACCGCAAACACTGTTTGTTTCTTTCCTTTTAGACCAGGCACTATATCTCTTAAGGAGTCATTATACGTATGTGTTAATTAAGCAAATGTAAGTTTGCTTGTGAATGCATCTTTGCTCTTTTTAGGCACCCATCAGTTCTGAAAAATGAAACAGTCCCTTGCTTTATTTAAAGGAACAAGGAACCAAAGCACACATGCACCTTATCATATATATATTTAAATAGCTATATTAAAAATACAGTTAACTTTTTTCAGATTTAATTTAATCCAACTTGTACACAGGGCAGTGACTTCACAAAAATCACTTTTTATTCCATTGAGCTTAATGTTTTGTAACAACACTTGAAATATGAGAGAATTTTGCCGGTTTCTCAAAAGAACTTCCTCTTTTTGTTATTTGTAGAAAGATAATATTTGACATGTCTCTCCAGTCACTCAGGATTCTCATGAGAATTCTTCTGTTTTCCCCAAATAGGCATAAATTCTAAACTTTCTGTATTTTCCCTATCACAGATGTTGGGACATTAGAAGTGTTGCAAAGCTTATGCATCTCTAGTTTATCAAGGTTCAATCCTTTGCATGTTTCCGGAAAGCAAATGTGTGCCCCCAGTAGCATGTGGCACAAAAAATCATACTGTTTTCAAGGTTGTTGTACAAAGGTATATGTATGTACCTTTGGTTGCAGATATTTTTAAGAAAGAGCGAATAAAACAAATTGTGCATGGTAGTAGAAGGTAGCATTTTCTTAAATTCCCCTATATTTGGTTGAATATTGTAAAGGTCACCAAAACCTAAGCAACTGTGAGTTAATTTCCCATGAAGATGGGTGATTTGAGTTCCACCTAAGTTTGCATCTCTGAAGATTTGACCAATGTTTTTCATACTCTAAAACATTTGATCTAAACAGAAAGGATTTTTTAAGAAACTCATGCAGTACGATGCAAGTGTTCTTTCTGCAGGTTGGTTGAGGTAGATGATTCCATATCGTAATCAGCTTTTCTGTCCTGAGTACTTTTTTGAAGATTGTTGTCATCAGCATTCGAGGAACTGAGGATGATAGAAGAGGTCCCTCTTCAAAGAATTCAAAGGGAAGACAGAGATGAAATGGTGATTTGCACTGCTAGAGATTATATACAGTCTTTATAGAATGTGTGTGAAAATCTACCTTTTGTTCATTGAAATGTTACGATTTGATTCCTCCTTCACATCTCTTAGGGTAGCCTCAGTATTTTTTATAGGAATGTCTGAATATGCTCTTCTGACCAAGAGCCAAACAGAAGAAAGAAAACTCAAATCCTGATTAAACAATGCCAAACTTTCCTTGCCTACAGTAGGAAAGCAGGGTAGTCTTCTATTTCAACTAAATTTGCCTTTTTTTTGCCAATGCAGAACCTACTTAAATTGGTCCAAGGCAATAATTTCTTGTTTATACCTCCCCTTCCCCCAATATTTATACTACAGAATCTCCTCTTGTACATAGTGTAAATTCAGCCCAAATTGAACTGTCAATCCTTTCACAACAGGTTATGCAGGAGATACTGAATGTGAAAATGGCAAAGGTAAGAGGACATTGTACAATGTGAAGAAGAGAGACTGTCACGGCATATGCAATTAGGAGTTCAAATTGGAATCTGCTTTGCTCCTGGAAACATCAGTCAAGATGCTGCAGCAGAGAGTTGTTACAGAGAAGTTTATCTATGGTGCAGTTAGGAGAGCTTCTCAGCCAGTTTTCCAGTAAAATGTTAGAAACTAGTATAGTTTCTACTTAAACAAAGAGAACATTGTGCAAATATATCCTAAGATTATGTATTTTATGCAAGCTCGATTGCATATTTTAATTGCACTATAATCATTAAACATATCTGCTTAGTATATTTTTTTTAATTAAATCTAGATTCTTGGTATTAGAGAAGAATTCTGATGTCACATTTACAGTTCATTAGATTCATAATTAAAATGTGCAACTAGACTAGAAAATTAGAGAATATTTAATTTGGAAAAGCATTTTATTTCATTGCTTCTGTAACAGGTTAGGCTAGGTTTCTACAAATGAATTGTACATGTAACAACTACAAAAGCTCATTGCAACAGGAGGATTTCATTCCATTACAAACAAGTTCATGGGTATAAGGCTAATACATAATACATTTTAAAAATCCCTGTGGCGTGAATGTTACAGATATGCCTCAGTCTCACAGATTTTTAAAAAAATGCTACCATGCAGAAAGTATTAAACAGTGAGGTACAAATGTTATATCAAAACTGGATAAATGTAAATAAGGTCTCGTCTTTTTCTGACTACTTGTACTAATTCAGGCAATGAAACAGGACAGAACCCAGTGCTAACTTGTCCACGTTTGGTGACTGTTTATCCTAAGCCAAAACACGTATTCTGCCTTAGTACTTCTACTCTAAAAGTAAAAATGAAAAAATAACAACAACTTTGTTTGCAAAGGGATAAGCTTTTACTGCTTTGGTTGTATGCATGGCTTTTGCTTTACCTGTTAAACCGTCATTACCTCAACCCATGAATTTTCTCACTTTTACCCTACCGATTCTCTCCCCCTTCCAACCAGGAGGGAGTAAGTGAGCGGCTGGGGGGTGCTTGGTTGCCAGCTGGGGTTAAACCACGACAGTTGTCTTGTGAGTGACAGAAGAGATGGAGATAACCCGCTCTTTCAGAATTGGATGATGGAGAGAAGGACGTCTTCTGCAGTGACTCATGATGGTAAAGTTGTTTTCCATCTCTGTGCCACTTACTGCAGTTGACAGGCAGGCAGGGGAAGAGCTGCCATGAAGGTAGAGGAGGATGGCATCTCCTAGGACTCAGAAGAGATGAAGACCTGCAATATGACAGTTCTTGTTATGTGGAAACAAATTTTATCTACATTAATTTGTATTTATAGTACATTTATCCTGTGGGTACAGAATGGATATTTGGTAGATGATTCTAAACCTATTTACTTACTAAGTCATAACCTCTCCTTGCCAATAAGCTTAAATTAATTATATTTAGTGTGTGTATATACACATATGCGCATATACTTATATAAGTACATATATGACTCCAAGTAGCTGATAAATATAGGACCAGATCAGTGTTCTGTTACCTAAAAATACAATCTCTCAATATAGGTTCTCTCCTTAACATAATATTTATACAAATATATATACTATCAAACCATCAAAATCTTTTTATCTCTCTCTGACAGGGAAGGTTTATGGATATTAACATTACTATGTGACATTATCAGTGATGCCTATAAAATATAAGTCCCTGTTATTGAACTTTTATGCTTTCACTACATGCATTATGAACGTAGGACTAATTGATAAGTTAATATATATGATAATTATATTATTTTCAGAGACATTTCTGTTCACTTGAATTAAAAGTTACATAGTTTTCAACATAAAGGATGTACATTGAAGAGAGGTCATTTTAGGAATGAGACCATTCCATCACCACCTAAAATTTGAACATTTCCTCTTTGACAGGTTTGTAAGTTCTCTTTAATTCTTTTTAAATAGAAATTGTAAAAACTCATAGTTATAAAGTCATAAAATGGTTGTCTTTAAACCTTTTACTCCAGTAAATGAAAGTCTAACCCATTAAAACAAAGTTCCTGTATGTACTTTCTGTGGTGTAACATTGTCATTGACTCCGTTGGGAAAAAGAAACCACCAGCCTAAAACATGCACTAAACAGATGTTTAACACAAATGTTTTTAAATCTTTTATTTCTTTGTTTCACCTATAAGTTATCAATTCCTTGTAGGCTTGAAGTTAAGCTTCTTATATATATTTCTTTTTTTCAGGACAGGTGATGATGGGGAGAAAATGAAACGATGATACAGAAGCAAAACAAGTTCCATGCTGTATGTATGAACCATGTCACCAGCCTGCCTGTTTCAGATAGAATGCCTTTTCATGTATCAGCTTCATTTATGTACTGGGAAATCAGAATATTGTTAGTGTGATCAAATGTCATATTTCTTCCTCCTTAAGTCCCTCTACTTCAAAAATGAGTCAATTAATTGCTAGTCATCTGGTTTTTACTCATTACAGGTTTAGTTTCTCTTTCCTTTTTGTTTATACTCATGACATTTCCTTTCAGTTTGTACTTATGACATATATTTGAAAATGCAACTTCCTGTTTGTAGAAACTTAATTGGATTTTTTAATTTTTTTTTTTATTTCAACTTGGAGTGAAACCCAGAAATTCTGCTTTTTATGAAATGCATGTGTGATAGCCCTACTTCTGGTCTCAGTCTGCTACAGTCCAGCTTGGGAACTTTATGAGACACTGTTTGTACCCTTTGCCACCAGTATTTGCAGTCCTAGTGAATGTTTAACTAGAGGCTCTGCTACAGAAATTTAGAAAATACCTGATATTCAATGCACTTATTAAATGAATTACCAATTTGTGAGCATAATTTTTAAATACAATGGAAAATTAACCACAAAAAGAGTTTTTTGTTGGTTTTGGATTTCAATATAAGTTCTATAAATCAAGAAAAACAAGAAAGTCCTGTCAAATGAACATTTGCCGAGCAAAACAGAATGATTTGAAAGAAGAATTTTCATTTCAGTAGTCCATAACTGGATTATTACAGGCTAAAAAAATAAACTCTATCAGTTTTATGGTATGGATTCTTAGTATGGTAAATATAAGGAACCCCAGCTTCTATTACTAATGACAGTTTGAGACTTAACAGACATAGTGTCCATGTCCTATCTGTCTCAATTGCATCTTTTAAGAAAGACTCTTGTAGTGCTGAGAAACACTGAAAAAACTGCTTTCTAAATACCATTTTTAAAACCCAGAATAAGTAAATATCTGTGGAGGCTGTCTTTTCTAATTTCACCCAGTTCTTGTCAGAACATTGAATTTGATTATTTTTCTTAATGTTTTGATGTACACTGTACACTGATGTACACAGTCCCCTCTAGTCCTTAAAGCTCTAGCAGCTTTGAGAAAATGATTTTCAATGAAAGACAAAGGCCAGAAATCTATCCTAAGACAGAGAAAATGTAATTGACTTTATAAATAGAAAATTAAGTTTTGCTTTTGAAGTGGGAAGCAATGGAATAATTTTCAGTATAGAGGCGTTTTTCATTTCTATGAGATGGGTCTTATTTTTGCTCCACTAAAATTAATGTAACAAAAGTATCACTACCAAGGACTTTGATAAGAGAAGGATTAACTTTCTCAATATTGATTGACATTTATAATGGAAGTGTTATTTGGACCATAACTTGGAACACAAGTACTTGTATAATGGAAAATGTGTGTTACTGTTGCTATCATCAGTTTAAAATCAATGATACTGCTGTGTAGCGCTCTGCCTGGCCTTTCTCATTTTTTTACTGGGAACTCATAAATATTTACTTTAGTTTCTATATTACCTGACAATTTAAAATATATCGGCTAGTGTCGCGAGCTTTGCCTATATATCAACTTATACTAGACATCTTAGCGCAGAAAATAATAATATATTTTATATGTCTGAAATAATAAATTTCAGTTTAGAGTAAGTCTTTAGGGTTGCTTACTGCCCACATCTAATAGGAATAAATCCAGAGAAGCCAGTAGAGTAGAGGTAATTCAGCCCATCTCAGAGAATCTGGCTGTTATTTGATTTGGTCTGTTAGCACATCCTATCATGAAGCTGGATGGAAAGCTACGCAGCGCCTGAGGACATGCCCAGAGCCTACAGGCTCTCATGCATGAGTACATTTCAATGACACTTGCCACACTGATTGCAGTCAGAGCTCTTGACTCATGAGTAGAGAGAGAATAACCCCATTCTGCCTTAGACCGTCTGTCCACATGTTGCTTTCAAACACAGTCTGTGAAAAATCTAGCTTCAGCTTTCCAAGAATGCCTAGTATGGTTATTAGGAGACAAAATATCAAATAAATCTTACAAAATACTGCAAGCTGTGACTTGTTGGAGTACAGGAATTGTCTACATCAAGCTCTTACTGGATCGAGCCATAAAAGGACCGTGAAAACAGAAGAACAAGTTGTACGTTTCTTGCAGGGTATGGATGGAGCATATGCCTGGAAGGGAAAGAAAGGAGCATTATTATTATTTAACAAAGGTGTTGGTGAAATACAGGGTGACATATCTAAATTTGATTTACTGAAATCCTCAATATTTACAGCTTTAGAGGTATTAATGGGGAATAGCAGAGTTATATTTAGACATTAAAATCAGAAGATTGGGCTGTGGTGGTTTTGTTTTTCCAAAGGTTTCTTTAAGTAAAGACTCAAGATTATTATTTCAGTCCTTCCTGAGCTGAACAAACAGTTTCTTCTAATTTAGTCAGACTTGTTTAAAGTCAGGATATATCTAAATCAAAATCTGGGCTATATTCGTAAGGGTAGTGGCGACTCATTTTGGACACAGTTGATTAAAGTAAGTCTTCTGTTGGTAATTCACTGAGGTTTCATTCCAGCAAGGTACATGTATTTCATTAAATTTGTTTAAATAAATTAAATTTTTGCTCTAACTATTTTTATATTCTAGTGTATGAGAAGATATACTGATGCCATTTCATACAATAATATTTGTTATTACCAGAGTTGATACTTTGGCGTGAAATCAGGGCTTTTTTCCCCATAATTCCTATGAAGCAATTATTTTGTATTTGTATTCATTAAAGTTGGAAATAAAGACACATTTGTAAAATGTTGGAAAGAAAATTTCACTTTTCACAGTTAACCATACAGTTCCTTTAACTAATTAGAAAGACAATACAGTGGATTTGAAGCAGAGTTTTGAAAAATATTATATCAGAGAAGAAATTGAACATACAGTCAATAAAGGATTATATTTGGTGGGTTTTTTAGCACTTCATCTTAAGCTTATAAAACATGTTTAAATATTGTGAAGTGATTGCACATCCATTGGTATTTTAAATGAAAGGAATATTTCTTTTTAAAAAAAGGCAAAAGGATTTCCATCTCATATGTAAAGATATCACGGAAATGTTATAATTGAAATCCATAACTGTAAAAACTCACATTGTTAAGAGAACAGTATTTTGAACATAATTCAAGTAGATTTTTCAGCACTGTTATTTTAAAATAATTAGTCTAGAAAATACTTACCGTATTATTACAAGCAGTTTCATTTTCTTAGATGCACAATGGATTAATAGATTGTTAAAAATAGCTTTAGAATACATTTCTCCCCTTTTAGCTTAGATTTTTCTGGTATTTTCTGTCTAGTCATAGTAATAGATAGATAAAACCATCTGTCATATGAAAATGATACTATGCACAAAAAATTCCTTTGATAAGTATGGTGGTAATTAAGTTTTCACATTTATCTGGCAGGATTTTTGACAAGGTATAACAAAAATTCTACATAGCTTTGGTTAATCAGTGTCTTCATCACTACTGCAATAATAATATTTCCTTTATTGTCTGTTACATTTCCAGGTTTTTCTCTTCAATGACTATGGAGGAATGTGGAATAACTTCAAAAATTTTTACTGGTTTGTTCTGAAATTGTTCTTTAAAAATAAACTTTTTTTTTTAATCTACACCTATTTAAGTGCATTTTAAATTATAGTACCCTGTATTAGGGTCTAGATCTAATGTAGCATGTCATATTAGCTCATATAGTTACAAAGAACAAACAATATATTTATGTTAATACAGGTTTAAATAAATCTGAGTCACTGAAAGGGAGAAGATTACTGATTACACACCCTCATTAAGAATTTCTTAAGTGAGGCACCTGCTTTTCACAGCTGTGGCTTTTGAAGATGTAAAGAAAAAATATTTTCTCATTGCAGTTTAATAATTTTGGTTAAAATCGGTAATTAAAACATGGATAGCAGATTAATGCTTTAAAATTTGGGCCAGAGGAGAGGGAGGGAAGAATCAACTGATAGATGGCAGGGAAAAAAGCAAAGAGAGCGGGAAGATCAATGCAGAAGGAGGAGTAACTGAGAAACAGGCCTCTTCATTTTCCATGGTTCTGTTTTCTGCATTTTGCTGTTATTTA
>NW_009258543.1:424739-432519 GCF_000687185.1 Egretta garzetta
CAGCTGAGTCTCAGTAACCAACTCCATGATTCTCTTAAGTTTATTTCAAGTGCAGAATTAAATATCTTAGCTCAAACTGTTACAATTACTCCATAATTATTAGTAATTATTTTAGAAGAGATAGAGAATCTCACTGTAAGAGAAAATGAATATGAAATGAATATGTACAAATAGCGTATACTGGAAGCACTGTGTACTCTATTTTGCATCCCTACATGAAGTTCTTCAAAACTTGCTTGATATTTGTCCCTTGCAAAAAAAAGAAGCAGACATTTATTTTTCTCCTAGGTTTGGGCAAGATAATTTTCCGTCTTTTCCCTATGAATTTCCACTGCAAACTTGTATAATCTTGAATAAGATTCACAACAGCAAGTAGTGCTAGCCCTTCACTCTTGCCAAGGTAATAGCGTAGTAAACCACAAGAGTGGAATTACCTAAAATACCAGTCTGAAAAGACATCCAATGAAAAAATACAAGACTCACTCTTCCATTCATGTTCCTTCTTTCCATGCTGGACTTTCTATGATTGGAGCTTACAAGTTTAAAAATATTGATTTTGTCGTTGATTGATTTTATTTTTTTTTTAAAGTAGATTAACTTTGTTCATACTAACAGTCTTACAAATTATTGAAACTGTACTCACATCTAATTGAATTAATCGTCCCAGGATTGTCTTTTTAAGTTTAAATGTATTTTCCTCTTCTTGAAACTAAAATTGAATTGAAGTGACCCAGACGGTTTAAAATTTTCCTTTAATCGGTTTTAAATACTGAATTTTTGTTAATATTTGTTTCTATTTTTCTGACAAAGCAGAAAATTTTCATAGTAAGTAAAAATAGTGTTTGATATCCATATTAAACAGTTTCAGCTGGGGGTTTTTCAGTGTAAAGTACTAACGATGCACTGATTGAGCGCTGCAAATAATCTTACGGCAGTAGTTGTTGAGGTCACTGACAAGAGTCAGGATTGCGTGGAGCAGAAGGCATCAGCAGGGCCAAAGGCCCCATCTAAGGAGAGCTCTAGGCTGACAGCGTGTCTGGCAGCAAGCCTTCACACTCGGCTGCGTCCTGGCCACTGACGTTGGTGACCGCTGTGGTCTCGCTCCACAACGACACTTACCCTTCAGTGATCCAAGAGGATGATAGATTGTGCTTTCCTTTATTTGGAAATACATCTAGACTCTTTGATCCCCCATTTAACAAATTGTGTGTTCTGTTTTGTGAATTTGTTATGTCCATGTAAATAATTTTTTATAAATCTAAAAGGCTAAAACGAATCTAGCTACAAGCAGAAGAGCATAAGATAAAAACGCTCTTTTCTTTTCCTGTAGGTGTTTGAGTTAGTTAGGAACCAAAATCCACGCTTCCTACAGTGAGAAAAATCAAAGTGTCTGTATGAAAGCGATGAACAGTACCTCTTCAAGTAAAATGAACAAGGCAACTTTTTGTCTTTTTCATTTACAGTAGGAAGCCACAAAGTTACTGTGGTTGCAATTATGTGCATGCAGCAGCTTTCTAAATATGAATAATATCTAGATTACATATTGATCTGTTTCTTTTGGTTCATGACTTGCTTTCAGCCTTTCTGCTTAGTTTTGTACAAAAGTTTGCATTGGACAAAAATGGGAGAAAAAGGACAAACTTTTGCTTCCAGTCTGATCAATTTTATAGGTATGATGGTGGGGTTTTTATAATGTAGTGTCTTCAATTTTTGAAGATGATTTCCTACAATAAGGTCTGTCCTTCCACACTGGAGTTTTACTGTCATAGAACTTGCTAGTCTGAACCAAAGCAATGACAAGCGGTGACATTCATAGGTTCACATTAAATTCTGTCCTCCTACTGAGAGTTGAACTTCTTAGTTCTTGTTTCAGTAGAGAGGGCTGATCCAGCAGGAGGGGAGGGAAAAGACTAGAACTAAATATGCTCTTACTACACCCTCCTGCTTCCTATTTTCAGGAGAAAACTGGTATTGCTCCTCAATCGTGATTCATCACTGGCCACAGTCCTCGGCAAACACTGTTGTCAGCTGCTCCAGTCCTCCATGCTTTGCTGGTTGTACCAGCTCCCTCCCTTGTCCATCTCCTCCCTTTCCCCTGGTAATTAAGAATTTTACTTTCATTTTCTTGTGTTTATGGGTCTCCCTCCATTTATCAGGTTATCACCTCAGTTCTTGTTTTATCCCAGGCGAAAAGTTATTTGTTTGCAAAGGCAGTGTTTCTAGTCACCTATGAGTTCCCTGCATTTCTAAACGCTGTTCTGCCTTCCCGTTAATTCCACTCTTCTGCTTGTGCAAGTCTGCCAAACGCTGCTGCTACCATCACAGTTAGGAACCTGCACATGGCCAGAATACCAGTTCTAGTTGCAACACTCCCTATATACATTTCTCTTCAAAAAAGACTCAAGGCTTTTAAGGCAAAACTAGGTTGGCATGAAGAAAAGTACCTGAAGTGGCAGGAGATGACTGAGGTGTTATCTGTGTGCCCACAGATGAGTTTCCAGTGTCCCCTACAAACTTCTGCTCAAGTTCCCTGCAGATTGCTGCAAGTACTTTGTAATTCCCATTTACATATTTTCCAGGTAGTAAATATGGACTGTGTATGGTTGTGTGTTTCCTTTGATATATCACTTTTTTTGTGTGTTTTTAATTTTTTTTTTAAGTAACATTAATGAATTCTGTATTCATCTGCTTTTGCCTTTCATATTTGACCTCCTTTGCTTAGGTGGCTAATGGAGCCAACTCAAACAGGAGCCACATATTACAGTAGCAGAAAATATTTGGACTAAATACTGGGGGATACATCAAGTTGACTTGCCCAGAACCTTGAGTGAGGTTAGACTTCTATCATGCAAATATGCAGCTTTGCTTATTGCTATCGGCTGGACAACACAAGACCAATACTTTGAAACTTTTCTTTGTGTACAGTTGGATCAAAGGTGTATGATTACATTCAGCAAGGAATACAAGTGAGGACATTGGTGAAGGGAAGACGATGACATCTAACTGATATGGTGAGATGCGTTTTTTCTCTAGCTTTGTTGTTTAACTTTGGGGAAGAGAGAAATAAGAGTGCATAACTGGTGTCCTTTAGATTAGTTCTCTGAACTTCCATGGACAGAATCCCTTCTTTGCCTCTAAGGTGCACAAAATTCCTACCACCAGTATTGCAACAAGTAAAAAAAAAAAAACCACCAACTTTTGTAATTAAATAAAATGATATCATTCTTTCTAAGATGTACAAGGCAGCTTGTGAGCTTTATGAGATCTGTGGTTACTGGCCTGGAGAGCAAAGGCTCACTCGTGGTGTATAGTACTTCCCTGTGTGAGGAAGGCCACTGTTGTCCTCCTCTCTGTGACTGTTCTGTGAAGAATCTTACTGCATAAAATCTGATTTGCTAAGTAATTAAATTATACTTCCTGGAAGAAGAATAGGCAGTCAGACTTAGATTTGCTGCTCAGACCTTGTGGTAATTATTATCCTGTTAGATTTTGAACAAAAATTTCACCTTGGGCAAAACTCTGTCCTTTCAAAATTACATACAGACTTCTTTTGATGAAAGAAGCCTATTTCTGTACAAACCAATGTTTACCTATGAGAATTAGACTTTGCGTTAGATGTTTTTTGGTCTTCAAAGATGCAAGATAGAGGCTTTATTTCTCAGGAGTAGCAGCCCCAAATTATGGAAGCTGGGCATTCAAAACCAAGATTTTATGCAGCTATAAAGAGGGAGTAAGACAGTGCAGGAGAAGCAGCTGAGCTCTTTGAGTGTTTCCTACTTACTGTTCTGATAGAAGGCAGCTGACAGAGCAGAAATGATAATATTGATGGAGGCATGAAGAATCCACGGGACTCTGCACTTTCCATTTTCTTCTTACTATGCTTGCTGACTCCACAAAAAGCTGAATCTTAATTTCACTTAAGTTTTTCCATAATATCAAAGGCATTATAGAAGTAAATGCACTCATTTTCTAGAATGCTAGACTTGAAAAGAGCATACTTTTGCTTTTTCTGTGGTATATTTTTTGTATATAATTTAGGTTTATAATCCTGCAAATGAAAATGTAATTTATATTCATTATTGATAAAACAGTGACTGTCCAAATTAGCGAAAGTAAAAATGAGTACTGCTTGAATAAGATAGACACAATGAGAAATGATGAAACTGTCATTAGATTCTTCAGGAGAAAATTTGACTTTGTTTTATTTGAAAGGGATTGATCGACAGTACTTTTCAAACCTGTGGTATTTAAGTTAGACAAATAGTTTACTAACACAGCTGAGTTGTTTAAGATTTGTGTCTAAGTAAAAGCAATATCCTAATTATTGTCAAATCACTGCAATTGCCTGGTGACACTTTTGCTATTGTATTCTCATCAGGCATGACCTCATGTTCTGCAAGGTGTCTCCAAATGTTGACTGAATTGGTCATTTATTGATTGTCCCTTCATGCTAATGCAGTGTAACATTTCACACGCAATTGAGATGCTTATTAATTCAGAGGAAAGATGTCAGATTGATTCCCACAGGAATCCACTGAAACATACGTGAAGTTACCAGAAGCAAGGATATTGGGGGGGGGAAGGAAATACCCAAAGGTATTGAACTTTGTATTTAGAGAAGGCATACCTTTTATTTATAGTCTTCTAAATACAATTGTTTCTTTACCTGCATCAGTATTTAAATAAACTTATAAATGTTATATATAGTAGTTTGAGGTCATTCCAAATGGTTGTAATAAAAATCATAAAACATATCCATGATTAGATGAAATCCTCATATACTGTGAAGATAATAGAAATACTGAACTATGAAAGCAGACTCCTCTCTGAGCATTAATAGAATGCGACTTGTAGGCTTTCTCCTATCAGATACAGTGAAAATATACCCCACTTACAAACTATTTTCAAGGCAATAATGCTAAACAAAGAGGAAAAAGGTTAGTATGCAGTGCACAGAGTGTTCAATAAATTGCCTTTTGGTTTATTTTGAAGATGTTCTTGAATGTTGCTCAAATAAAGTTATTTTACTATCTGTTTTTCAAACATCTGGTTCAATTGAACTCTAGGGACATAGGGACCCAAATTCTAATTTACTATGTCATTGAGTAGAAAGGAATGTAAAATCTTAGATATCTAGCATAGATGGTTATTGTGAAGTAAATTATCTATTACTTCCCCAGACAGGTTCTCAAATATCAACTCACAAATAGATAGTTCTTAATTATATGTGTTTTCAAAAGAATATGCCATAAACCAGAGTTGTCTACACTGTTTCCATAGTTAGTAATTTATGCAGAGGTCCCGGCAGTTCATTAGGAGCAAGTTATGAAGGGTGCTCCATGGAAAGGACATGGGTTTCCAAACTGATGAAAATCTGTACAGTGTTACTTCACTGGAGCTGTGCCATAGCTGCAAACAGCTAAAATGCATTCAATTTTTTTTTTTTTTTGTGGAATTTAAAGGTATTGATTTATATCTAGATTAATACAATTATATCTGGAAGAATAAGCAATGTTCAGCTTTCCTTCCTGTTGATTGGTGTTTGGTTTTGTTTTTTTAATTTACTAAAAGTGCACAGGTTTTCGTTAAAATTTTCATGACATAGAAAATGGATTTAAAGAATTGTAAATTCAGGAATTTCTACAGAGGAGAACAGATGGACTTAATATTTCAATTTGCACCAAAAAATACTAATAGAAACTCAGCTCTACACCTACCAGCTATTAAGGACATTCAGTTGACTTTAATTATTTTTCTTAAGATTAATCAGATTGAAAATATATTAAGTGTGAACTCAAAAGCAAAATTGCATATGTTCATAAAGTTTTACAAATTGAATCCAGAGTTTTACATTATTTATATACTTACCATTGAATTAATTGCCCACTTTTTTTTCTTCACTGATTCACATTTAAAAAGCTTCTAGAGGTCTCGTAGCGTGATCTCTCAGAAATCCTAAGACCATGGTAATAAGATGTGTTTAAGACAACAAATGTGACTATAAATGAACTATGACTGAACTTGAAGATTGTTGAGATGAAGGACACTAAGTCTAATTTTTATATATAGGGATTCATGTGAAGTTTAGGTCTGGGTCCATATTAAATGCTCATCAGTTTCAAAGGATATGTTCTTATGTTTCTCTCCATTTTTAAGCTATTTTAAAAATAGATATTTGCAAAGGGCCACATAGTAGCAAGTAATGGTTATGTCTAAAATGAACTGCTTTATCTTGAATTTGTAATCTTTTAAATCCACCTCTAGCCATATTCTTATGCTAATATAACAACTGTAATTTGAGTGTTTTATGCAGGCTCTATGTGGGATGCTTAACTAGAGTGGAAATGGTAGATGAACCTTTAATTTCAGTGAGAAACATTGCAGTATTCTACATTTTCCTTCATGATCAGCTTCAGCTCTACCTGGCTTTAACTTTGCAGCTGAGACATATGCTTATCTGGGTTAGAAAACGTGACCACAACTGACTTCAGCTTGAATATTTTAACTTAAATGTTTTGCTTTTTCACTGGTGAAGATTAATCTCTAACCTTACCAGAACAGAATAATATTTTGAGAACTGACCATCTCAGCACGCTCTAGCCCTGGTCGAGGTAGCAGGTAGGCTTCAAAGCAGCACAGGTCCATAGGAGATCCCCAATTTTACTTACGGGCTCTCAGAGGCATCCATATTTTACAGGCACTTCCATACGCTACTCTGATGATGTCTTTTGCCATTTTCTGCTACTCTTCCCTTCTACTCTTGGGGCTACTAGAATTACTGTTTCAGAATCACAGGTTTTGCTTGTTCTGTGAGGGATGAAGACTTAGCATTTTAACCACAGCAGAGCACAGCTCCACAGCTACAGATAAAATATTTGCACAAGGAGGAAGAAAAGAGCAGGAGTTGAGGAAGAAAAGGGCAGGAGTTTAGGTCAGGAGGTATCACTGTTTAAGTAGGCAGTAAGCTTTCTTATTCATGATTCCATTTTTGGCTCTCCAGGCCTTCAGGTCACCCACAACATCTGGCTGGCTCCAGCAAGAAAAGAGACAAGGCGAGCAGGACATAACAAGCATCTGTTTTTATCGCCCAAAGTTAGCCTGAATGGTTGGAAGCCTCTTTCCCACAGATAATCCCAGTGAGGGTATGGATAAGGAAGTTTTTTACTGGTGAACATTAGTGCTTAGGGAGCATTTGTCATATAGATCTCAAATGTATTTCCTTTGCCCCCAAATCAGTCTTCTGTTATTGTAGGCAAACGTGTCATTAAACACCATTCAGATTTAGCTCCCTTAGGCCAGAAGAGCAGGAAAATTTATTAGATTTAGTGACTAAAAACTTATAGAAAATATTTAACCTGGCAAGCTTCTTTAGCAGAAGGGCCGGTGGGCTTGTTTTAACAGTAGTGATGTGGTTTCTCTGCTTCTCTGAGAACGTGAGCCAGGTGAAGTGTGAGGAGACCCATGGCTGGCCAGAGCTTTGCGATGGAGGTGCACAGCCCCATCTGCGGGCCCACGCATCTGCTCACACACTGAGCTTCCCTAAGGTAGCTCAAAAGCTCTTAAACTGAAAAGGTGTTCTTATTAGTACCTGAACTATAAATCTCACTTGTTAGATAGAAACTCACAGTTTAGAGAATGTATTTGCACAATATTCCGTGAGGAAAGTTTCATTCAAGGCATGTATCCTGCCTGATATCTGAAATGCACCTGGCAATCTTCAGTGCAAGACTGCTCAGCACCACAATTAGATTTATCTTCAAGGTATGTTATGGCTGGGGGA
>NW_009258543.1:432570-490095 GCF_000687185.1 Egretta garzetta
AGATTCCAAAAGTAGATCTTTTTTTTTTTTTTTTTTTTTTTTTTACCTTTGTCTTCTACTCAATCTTTCATTCAAACTCAAAATAAACCCAAAGGCACCTGAGTTTTTTTGAACAAGTAATCAGAGAATTGTTGGTGGCCTAGAAATTCCAAAGTAACTTGTTTTGTGTATTCTCGGTTGGTTAAAAAAGAGGGGAAGAAAAGTTTGTACTTGTTTATTTGCGGCAATGTTGCTTACTGCACAGTATGAATAACTAGAACGCAAGAAGGAAAAGGATCACTTTAACCTGTATCTGAAATCTCACTCACCTGAAAAAAGACCTTTACTGTGCTCCTTCATGGACCTGTGCAAATCTGGTTTTTATTGCAAGTGAAACAACAGCCACATGTCTGGCAGAAGAAAGAAAATAAATGTATTCGGGTTGTGTCTGTATGTGCAAAATGCTGATCAATAGAGCAATTAGTTAACCAGTGGCTTACCATTATTTATTAATTCTTTATGACAATTACACACTGCTTGGAGTGATTTCTTTTTATTTCTAAATTGTTCTGCGTGCCTGAGTGCCCAGGGAGGGTATGTGTATACCTTGGATATAGAGAGCCCTGCGCTGCAAGCTGCGGCTGCCATTTTCTCTTGCAGTTACATGTGGCCTGAGGGACTACGTTTTTTTTCATCATGAGCCATTCCTCCTTGATTTAGTCGGGGAACTGGAATCGGGACAGATGTTATATTATGGGAAATGCAATCTCTGTGGATTCTACCCCTGAATAAAACAGGGAGGAAGCTATTCTGTTATATAAAAACTGAGCAAAGCCTTTAGCTACGTACAGTCCTAGTTGAGGTAAATACTGATGGTATGTAGTAATAGTAAAACAACAACAACAAAAAATAAGTTCTCACACTTTTCTGAGTAAAAAGTGAATTGAAATAACTTTCACATCACTTTTGAACACTTTGAGTCAAATCTGTAATTTTTCTCCTCTGGTATTAGCAGAATTATATGAAGGATATCTTTTTTCAGACTGTTATCCTTTTATTAAACAATACATTCTGTTGTCTTTCAGTTCTGCCCCATTCAGGATCTACAGAGACTAGACTGATCAGTAAGGTCTTTTTATACTTCTGATAGCGGCCACGGCCACTAATGGAGGAAATGTTGGTGCAATCTGTTCTGCTGAAGGGCAGATGAAAGATAAGTGCCAAAAAATGCAGACTATTGAACTGGGAGAAGGGATGCCCACAGGCCACACAATTGCTTCTGTTTGATTTATGTGAAAATATATGCTAGATATTCATATGCCTGGGGTGAAAAGACTTACAGCTCTTTTAAACGTGCTCCTCTTAAATAACTTACTTCATTGCTGGACTGGCTGTCCCAAGAAATTCTACCTGTCACCATACTACAGTTCTTTTTTTTTTTTTTTTAAATTGTCCTACATATCAAGAGGCATGGTGTACACTCTGAAATGGCCTGATGATAACTGCATTAACGTTCTTTCTTTCCTTCATTTTCTAATGATCCATTGACTGAGGAAAAGAAGTTGCGGGTTTAAAACCACAGTGTACTTTGTCAGGGCCTGATTAAAGTTGCCACATGAACTGTTGTGCCATGATTTGCACTTGTATTAATGCTCATAAAAACTTTTAGTGCTTGCAATTTATATCACCTGATGTACTACAAAATACTATATTTTTATTTATTTATTTTGTACAAATGAAACTAAAAGTGTACATGCACACATATATATGTATATAACATAAAACCAAGAAATAATACGCTCTTGTTCTAAAGATGAAGGTGAAGCAGAGAAACCATAGCCCAGGGAACATTTACTTTCTTCTGACCTTACATTGAATTAATACTAATTTCTGTGTTTTTAATTTGAAATACAAATCACAGAAATGTCTCCCAAGTCAAGAAAAAGAAGTTTATTGCTAAAGTTTATTTTAGTAGTTAATACTTAGACATTGGTCCTGACTTTTCTCACACAGACTCCATTTTATTTCAATGCTACACAGTGCTCATACAACAATATGTCAACTAATATTAAACATATACTTTTGGACGTTCATACAAGCTCAGCAGATTTTATGATTATAGCCAAAGAGTTTACATTGTTGTTTATTCACCCTTTACAGATTAGTTGCTGGTTTTTTTTTTAAGATTAGTTTCAAGTTATATCTTACATTTCCTTCTTTGCTTCCCAGGCCTAAGGTTATATGAACACCAAAAAGTCAAAAGCCAGACACATATTCTTTGAAAGTGATTTTCTATCTTTTCCTCACATCTTCTATTTAAATTTCCATTTAGATACAGTTAAATCCATAAAATAAAAAATTGCTTCTAAAACACTTAAAATTGGTGGTAGCTGGTAGTAAACTTAGACACTTCTTACAAAATCCCCAAACCTTAGCAAATTTCTCATTTATCCCTGGCCTGGCTACAGTAAAGAAACGTGTTTTCTACTGGAAGAAAACTGTTTATTTTTAACTTCTTTAATAGAATATTTTGATTACGGTACTATTTAGAGGCCAAGTACAAATTTCATTATGCAGTTTTACTACCAAAAAACAATTAGGGCAGATTCATGAGGCAATTACATCAATTACCCTGTGGCTCCTTTTAGGTTTAGTAAATGCTTTCAGTTTTTTACCTACCGCTTGAGCCGTAATAAAGCAGATGGATTTCAGTTCCTCTGAACCAGTGGTTAATTTTCAGAGTTTTTGTCTTTTAGCCTCAGTAAACTAAGGAGGGAGGGCTATTAGGTAGCTGTATAAACTACTAGCACATCTTCAAATGAAATGGATATTCAGTCATTACAAATGCCCGGTTACAAATGTCCAGGCTGTGTATGAGCCTCTTTAAATTAAGTGAATTTTGGTAACATCATTTGGTAGTCTTCAGTATTTAGTATGATTCTTGTATTTGTAGCCGTCTGTTGCACATTGAATTGATTTAGTCAAATGATTTGCTTAGTTTGAGAGGGTAGGCAACATCAGTAACATAAGAAAAGTAAGTTTAGATATATTTGGCGTCCTTTTGTGCTGTTTCTGAAGACAGTAGAAATATTTGGGTACCGCAGAACAGAGATGTTCCATATCTATAGATATGGTGCCAATCTTCTTTCACCATTTTGCATTTTTATGCATTTTTAAGCAAATTGATATATAAGAATGAGAGCTGGTTATTTTTCTCTTGCACAGTAATTTCACTCCTTCCAGAGAAAAGAAATCAACATTCCTGCAGTAAAATTATTTCAAGATATGTTACTTGTATTTCATAAATACAGAGAACATCTTGCACAACCTACATTAAGGTTGAGAAATAAGGAAAACAGAGTATGTAGCAAACAAGGTTTTTATTTAAACGGTGGCCCTGCTTGAGCAGGGGGATTGGACAAGATGAAATCCAGAGGTTCCTTCCAACCTCAGCAATCCTGTGATTCTGTGGAATAGTGGGTTATGAACAACTTCTGTGTTTTTCCTTCCTTAGAAATGAAAATGATCTGTGATTCCTATTTTTGGAGCCTGTACAATGTACCAATTCTACCCATGATGTTTAAACTGCTGGAAATCAAAAAGGTGAAAAAGCCAAAAGCGCATGATCTCAGCCTTACAAGGTAAGATTTATTTAAGAGTGGTCATGTGCGGTTTTTCTTGCTTTCCGTTTGACTGATAAGTGCTTTTGAAATCAGTATAATCTGAAATACAGCAAAGAAAGATGACTCCAAATGATAAACGATACTTTTTGTATTCTGTTGTCCTTGGTCATACCAACAGCATCACGTGCCCAGTGACCTTTCTATGTATGTACTATCACAATATGTTTTGTCTCCTTACTTTAAGCTGAGCAGTTAACAGCAAGCAAGGGCTTTGCTGGCTCCTGGTAACGGTCCTACAGAATAATTATGTGCTGAGTTTCAAGGGGTAATGCAGCTAGCTAGAATGTCCCTAACCACATTCTGAAAAGTGATGTTTGCATTTCTCAGAAATTACAGGTTTTACTATAAATTCTACCTTTTGTAAATGCAACAAAATATGGTGAGAAGTGAAATAAAAAAACCCCGATTTTTGTTGGAGATGCATGTGGAGAAAGAGTGCGTGTTTGATATGCATCTGCTATACACAGTTACAGAGTCATTTTGGGATCGTCACTGGCAGAGTAGTTTCTTTTCAAGACTGTGCTTCTTTAGTTAAAATTAAAAAAATTGTAGTTCAAAAATGGTTTAGTTCCAGAATACCTGTTAAGTATGAATATGGTAGGATGTCCTTTATTACACACTGAACTCTCCTTAATTGCTTTTAGTCTGTGTGCAAACACAAATGAAAGACAGGAAAGAGACTGAGCTTTTCCTGTAAGTCTGACACACAGTGATACGTGATTTCCACTCCCACTGCACCGTTAGAACAATCAAACTTTGTTTGTTTGAATTTAGTATTTATGATTATAAATTATCTAGTCATAACCAAAGTCATTTGCATGAGAAAATTATCTTCCATCAAGTGTGATTTTACTGCAAGTGCTTTAATACTGTAACAGCCTGTTAGTAGTATTTGGATAATTAAAGGGATACTGTAAACTCTAATTTAGCCTAAAATTTACCCTAAAAAACCCCAAACAACAACAACAAATAGCTGTTACAAAACTTACCATTACAGCTAAATATTCTCATAAACTGAAGGGGGAAAAATCTAAGTGAATTTAAAACTAATCATCTTACACATGATTGATTGTAAAGGTGCACCAAAATATTTTCCTGAATCAAGTCCTAGTCCCTGCGTTGTTTTCCACTGGGTGCCCAGCTGCGAATGGAAACTTCAGTTTATAAAGTTGGAAAACGTTTACTTTTTAGCTCAATATATTTTTAAAACTTTCAAAAAAAAAAAATCTCTTGAAGAGCTAATAAAGCTTACTAGCTGCGGGAAAAAAAATCATTTTATTGCTTTTTCTCCTTGGTTGTTTATTTTTGTCTTGCAGGAAGGGAGGATATCTTAATCTTATTGCTGTGGTATCTGTCTGGAAATAAATTAGTCTTTGAGCTTTGCCCCTCCGCCCCTCTCTTGAAAAAATCTTTAATACTTATACAAGTCCTAGTGCTATGATACATGTCAAAGAGACTTCCTATTGGGTTAGTCAGACTCTTCCAGCATCACTCATCAAAAGGAAATACAGTGCAGAAAAAGCAGAAAAGATAGCGATTAACTCTTTGTTACCAAGAGTGAAATTATTCCATAAAAGCAGTAGATTGTTGTTGTTATTATTAATAATAATTATACCAAAATTGCATTACTCTATTGACACCTCTCAAAAGTTTATTTCTGGAGTTAACATTCTTGTAACAGCTTTCAAGAGGTCTCTTGCCCAGGAGCCAGGTGAACAAAGTAGTAGCAACCGTGTAAACCCTACAGCTACGTTAGTCTGCCTGGGTGCTGCGTGTGACGGCCGTGCTGGCACCACACCGAATTTGCACCGAGAGTCTGTAAACCAATTTTTAACCATAAACCAAACACTTTTAACCTGTGTTTATACATTCCTGACTTAGATGTGCAAAAGATCGTCTATATTTCCTAACTCTCTTCCCAGTGTAGTGAATGGAGGAGACAGTAAATAAGAAGATCCTCAGCTGTGTGAGCGAGGTGATTTTTAGCTCTTGAAATAAAACCTGTAACTTCATAAAAATAATTTTATTTTCTTCCTTTTCTGTATTCACAAGCTTCTTTTGACTATCGTTCTTCAAAATGGTCACCACGACAATGCACAGTAGTTGAATACTAGTGGTGCCTTATTCTTCTCAGATTAATAACGCTGTATTTCATAAAGTGTTTTCCATTGTCCGTAGCAAGAATGTGGACTGCAGTGCATGCAGTGATCACTGCAAGCAAATGCTTTCTGCCAGATGTAAAGGGAGCTGAAAGAAATAACGGGGGTAGCATATGGTGGGATTTTAGACAGGTTAGTTGTGTGATAATTGAACGGGAATTTGCACAGAAACAGCCATATTTTGTGATCAATAACATACAAGCATTCTCTTATTTTATTAATTGAGTAAAAGCAGAGTTGTGTCTGTGCATGTTGATGAAGTGCATGAAGTGTTATGAACAGGGAGAAAAGTGGTGCAATATATGACAAAGTAAGTAGCTGATATGAAAGGGAGATGGAATAGTTTATGCACGATGTTACAATCTTCTCCTCTCATTTTATTCCTACTGTGAAAATGCATCAGAGGTGCATGCTAATAATACAGTGAATATAAATTCCTGTGCTAGCTGTGTGTGATCGTCTGAGCAGTCTTTTTAAGCAACTGTAAATGCTTGTCCTGAGATTCCCGTCCCAATCAGCTATGTATATCATGAGGAAAACCTAGCTTAATATTTTCATTTATATCTTCGGATTTTCTTTAAGTACAAGTAACTTGCCTTAAAAATCATATCAAAATCAGGTAATGATTTTGCTGAAGGTTGCACAGACGCTTATTGATCAAGGTAGTAACATTGACACTGTTCAGTCATTCACATCTTGGGTATTTGGGCTTTTTAACTTCAGCTTAGACTACGCTTTCTGGATGTGTCCCTCGATAAAGTGGGAAAACCACAGGAGTATGTTTCCCGCGTTTTTTTTAAATTTTTTTTTTGTGTTTTAATATCTATTTCTAACTTCATTAGTCAAAGTCTACCTGGTGAATGAAGATGTTCTAAGTTTTGCATTAGCTGTATATTTAGGATGTTTAAGAATTCTAACAGCGCTATCTACTTTCTGAGCTCTGTATTTTACAACAGTGGGATTAAAAACTCAGGCTGCTTTAAAAGTTGCTCAGACAAAGATGGTCAAAGATCTATAAGGAGTTCTTGAAAGTGCATTCAGGATTGACAGAATTATTTGTGAGTGCTCGGGGATGATGTAATTTACTCTAGTGTAAGTACAAATTTCCCTCTTCGCAGCAAAATGCATTTCATACAGGTTTTGGTTTTACTAGCTCAGGTACCTGACAGCAGAATTTAGCCTCAGAAAGTATTCACTGCGTTATTTGCAAGGAAACCTCCCCATGGGATGAACTCCAGAGGTCCATTCCAACCACAACCATTCTGTGATTCTGTGTAAGGGACAAGAAAAGCAAATGTGGAATCCCAGGGCCCAGCAGTGTTTTTTATCATTCAGCCGTGACTTTGCTACTGTAAAGATGCACTAACAACCACTAAGGTGTTAGCATTCACTGGCCCTGGAAAGGCTCTTGATTAAACATAAATGAAAAAAGGGCCAAAAAGAAAAAGAAACCTCTTGAAGTGCCACAGAAATACATTTTATTGATTGTTTAATCTGAACAATCATTCCTACATATTTGTCATAATCTCCCTACTTCTGACTTCATTGATGAGATAATGATTCTTCAATGGTATTTTCTCTTTCATGCATTCCAAATAAGATTGTTTGAACACTTCAGCTTTTGTAGGCTTTTAAAATTTTAACTTTAATTTTCCCTTTCACTGACACTTTCATTCTCCACTGAACTGAATTCTTTAAATATTTTATCTTTGTTATAAAACCCAGTCATAATTTCTTTTCCAACTTAAAAATATGACACTACTGTCCGCTTTTGTATTCATCTACTCACACCGGAGGTCACTACTTTGACCTTGTCATCATTTTATGATGTATGTATTTTGTAGGTTTCTTTCTGCCATTTGATCATTGATCACTTTTTCCCCCTCTTTACAATAGATGTGTCAATACCAATTAGTTTAGAACTGCTTGTTATTTTGTGACCTTTAAAAAGGCCATGTTGCATGATTTATTTGCTTCTGCTGTGTGTGTTCAGATATTGTTTTGCTATGGTAGAATCATGGGCCTTCTCTGATTTGGTAATTCACTTCCTTTTTTCTAAATGAAAACCCATCAAGAAATATTGACATTCTCACTCCAGTGGAGACTGGTAAATGTTATCGGGATAACTGTTCTGTTTGATTTCCTGATTTTAATTGCTTGAGGCAATTCCTCCAGCACTTAAGTTAATTATAGCAGAAGAGACTTCTAGACACTGTAGAGTGAATGTGGTTCTGCTGTAGAGAGCAGCAGGATGGGGGATGAGGAGTGGATGGAGTGGGAGGAGGCAGGCATCACATGATGGCAATGCCTAGTGCAGCACTGTGAAGGATTTAGGGGAGCTGGGAGAGAATGAAGAGAAAAGGAGGAGCTGGTGAATATCTTCATGTGCAAAAGCAGAACACTATTTTTAAAAGGTAAGAGTTTGGGGTTTGGTTTTTTTTTTTTTTCCTTTTTTTTTTTTTCTATCTGGTTTCATGGATATATTTTACTTCTTCTGTCTATTATTTTAAATTTCCCAATTAATAGTTTAAAGAAGTTTCATCTTCATTTTTAAAATAGATGAAATAATTTTAATACTTCAAAACTAAATTACACTTTTTAGGTCATTTTTTAACAAAAAGGTCATTATCTTCTCTCTTAGGTAAGTACAGATATTCATGGTTTTATGTTAATCTGTTTCTGCAGATGGTAATAGTCATGTTCTTTCTCTGTGTAATTCAAATAGACTTCACAGGAGAGATATTTGCCTGGAGGGGCTGTAGAGGGAAAATATTAATATAGTTTTTACTATTGGCAACTACTGCTACTTGACCCACTGGTAAGTTCTGGGCTCTCCTTTATGTGGGATCTGCAGTCCATATTTCTGACTGACTTGCAGAAAATTAAAACTAAACACCAGCCCACCCAACAGACTATGGCTTGGAAAGTCAGTTTTAATTTGTTTCAGACCTCATATACTTATCTTAGTATATGGTACCTTGTTTTAAGGATGAATTTCACAATTCATTTATTAAATTGTTGGAATCAAATAAAATATTAAATAGTAAGCAAAGCGCCACAGGCCAAAGTTTGATCTCAAAGGAGAATTTAGAAATGAAAATAAAATCACTTATTTGGGAATATAATGTTGATCAAATCCACAACAGATGTTATGTATCTGTTCTATTCGACAAATGCTGAACTTGACATTGAATTTTTCAATACCAAACCACAAGATTTTGCTATTCAAACTGAAGAAAAACTACTTCTTCTCAGGCTGTTTTACTTGCTGGGAGTTAGACCAGATCAAAGTATTCCGGTTTCAGTCAAGTGCCTCACTGACTGACAGGGAAGTGTCACGTAAGTAAAATGAAATGCATCCAGGCTAATGAAATCCTTGCCTTCTGGTTATGCCTATGGAGAGCTGTACTTGTGGGGTTATAGACATCAAACTTTTGAACTGAACTAAGATCACTAGTAATTTAACATAGCCTCGCAGGCTTCTACCCAAAAAGGTGAGTATCAAAAATCATGGAATCATAGAATTGTTTAGGTTGGAAAAGACCTTTAAGATCATCAAGTCCAACCATTAACCTAACCCTGCCACCCCACCACTAAACCATGTCCCTAAGCACCTTATCTGCCAGCTATTAAATCCCTCCACGTATGGGGACTCGACCCCTTCCCTGGGCAGCCCCTTCCAGTGCTTGACAGCCCTTTCAGTGAAGAAATTTTTCCTAAGGTCCAATCAAAACCTCCCCTGATGCAACTTGAGGCCAGTTCCTCTTGCCTTATTGTTTGTTACTTGGCTGAGGAGACCAACACCCACCTTGCTACACCCTCCTTTCAGGCAGTTGTAGAGGGTGATAAGGGCTCCCCTCAGCCTCCTTTTCTCCAGGCTGAACACCCCCAGGTCCCTCAGATGCTTCTCGTAAGACTTGTGCTCCAGACCCCTCACCAGCTTCTTTGCCCTTCTCTGGACACACTCCAGCACCTCAATGTTCTTGTAGCGAGAGGCCCAAAACTGAATGCAGTATTCAAGATGTGACCTTACCATTGTGGAGTACAGAGACATGATCACTCCCCACTCCTGCTGGCCACACTATTCCTGAAGCAAGCCAGGATGCCATTGGCCTTCTTGACCATCTGGGCACACTGCTGGCTCATATTTAGCCGGCTGTCAACCAGCACCCCCAGCTCCTTTTCCACTGGGCAGCTTTCCAGCCACTCTTCCCCATGCCTGTACTGTAACATGGGGTTGTTGTGACCCAAGTGCAGAACCCGGCACTGAGCCTTGTAGAACCTCATACAATTGGCCTTGGCCCATTGATCCAGCCTGTCCAGACACCTCTGTAGACCCTTCCTACCCTCAAGCAGATCAACACTCCTGTCCAGCTTGGTGTCGTCTGCAAACTTACTGAGGATGCACTCAATCACATGGTCCAGATCATTGATGAAGATACTAAACAGAACTGGCCCCAAACACTGAGCCCTGGTGAACACCACTTGTGACAAGCCACCAACTGGATTTTACTCCATTCCTGGAGACTATATATTTATAAATAGTCATCCCTTTCTCTCTTCTAATGTCCAAATGGATAAACTGTAGCTTTCTTTGCTACCTGGCCAGGCAAGTCCCCCTCTGTTCCCCTCGTTCATCACTCTTAATGACCAGGCAAAATTTGCTGAGAGGAATGAATGAGCCATTCTATAAACCTTGGCCCAAAATAAGATAGGAAGGCTGGTAAAACTATGACTCTATTACTTATGTTGTGCAAAAGTTAGTAGGATTATCATCATGTGTAGATGAGCATTAAAAGACAGTGTGGCCTTTTAACATACAGCAGGTTACTTAACTAACTCAGCTGTTATATACCAGCTACTCTGCAATAATTGCTCACATGCATATTTTTAACTTCAGACAAATATGAGGTAATGCAATGTGACCTAAAGTCCCTGGTTTTAAATTAAACTGAATTACTTCACATTCGTTGTGAACTATCAGCACACACATGGACAAAATGAACTAATGGAACAGTGTAATTTAGTGAGACAGATAATTGGTCTGTTGGACTTGCCCTAATATCTTTTTGTAAAGAAGACAAGAGGAAAGGATGAAGAAAAACATGCGACGGATCTTTGTCAAATCTAATGAACTGGAAAGTGTTAGGCAGGAAAATAATATAAGAAAGTTACTGTCTTTCCAAGAAAACAGAGGCTTGCACCTTGCTTTCAGGTAATCTGACTCTGTGAGGCAGTTTAGACCTCTAAGTCGTCAGACCAGATTTCCAAGAAAAATGACAATGATGCAATCCTAGAAACTGCTCTGCAGGAAAAAATATGAAGTGAGTGTGGATTGATTTTGGTTATGTTAAGCACTACTTTTCACATTCACATTCTGTAGCTCTCAGAAGTACTAGTCAGAATTAAGAGCACAGCGTTGAACATGCAGAGCACAGGATAAGTCTTTGTATCATAAAGCATATGTAAGAATTTCTTGAAGGAAAATGATACATCATCAAAGCTATCCAGATTTAAAGAACTGCTATTTATCTCAGGAGTAACTGTCATTAAATGTCAGTATCCACCTTGGAAAGAAATGACATAGACCTCTATAACAGGCATAATAGGCATTTGTAGCATGCAACAGGGTATTTTTCTGAGGTAAAAATTACTTACACATGTTTACTCATTCACAGTCTGCCAATGCAGGATATCCTGACAAGGAAGACTCTGGATTTTGCTACTAACTGGAGTGAAATTTGCAAAAGAAAATGTATTACAGCTAAAAGAAACTCTTCAAAATTCCTTGCAGACTTTGCTTGGTGGGATCTATGACTACATGTTCATGAGAATCAACAGAAAGCTGGATGCTGCTGATGAAGAGGAATTTTTCTTCCAGCTAGTAAGTTCAGTGTGAATTATGAGCATGGTAGCTATAATGTGTTTCACATTCAAGTAAATGATAAGAGGTCCTGTTCTACAGCCTTTGCCCTGCAAGGGAAAGGTTTAGTCCAGGGGCCTACCACATTGTTTCCTTGCATTAACAACATTTGGTAGGTGAAATAACACCTTGTCTTATTTTGCCAATTAAATTACATTTAAGCATTTCTGGGAATCAAATTGATATTGAAGTCACCTTTGGCTTGGTTATGCCAAGCTTTTCCAAGTCATGCCACAGTAGCTGGGCCTTTGTATTTTTATTTTATTTACAGATTTAACAATTCCAGGAGGAAGACAAAATGCATTAACCCCCTTATCTTTGTTTATAAGTCTGTTTGGGAACAAAATCAGAGTACCCCTCCCTTCCCAGAGGAGACCTCTGGAGAATCAATTTTGTAACACATGCACATTTTGGTAAAAGAGACTGCCAGAGTTGTGTTCTCAATTGTGGTGGTTTGGCAACAGGTAAAGAACTTAAGATGCTAAAGGAAGCTTCTAATACAGATGTATGAACGGTGCAACTACTCTGGTAAAGAGAGATTTTAAATAGCTATATTTATTCCCAGTACAAATGCAAAAGATTTCCATCTAAAAATAAAATTGAAAATAAGGAATATGTAGTAACCATGAGGGCTTATATAGTATTAATTCTCTCTGTTCTTATTTCTCATGTTCACATTCCACAGTTGTAAACTGGGTATTTTACCCTTTGCCAAACCTTCACCACAGCTCAGTCTGTGCCTAGTGCTCATGGTGGGACCTTTCACAGAATCACAGAATCGTAAGGGTTGGAAGGGACCTCAGGAGATCATCTAGTCCAACCCCCTTTGCTTGAGTTACGCTTGCTGCTGGAGTCAGAGTGTTCCCGTGGGCTAAGGGGGAGCTTCAATGGAAAGGGGGGGATATGGTGCAGAGTGGGAAGATCTCCTCTTTTCTTTCTATCCATTGAAACTGGAGGCAGTTTTATTCCACTGGAGTGCATGCCAAGATTTCCCTTAGATGCTCATGTCATCCAAGTCACACTTGGATCATACTCAGGATGTCACAAATTTCTCCTAAAGTGGGCTGTGGACTGCAAAATCCTCAATGTATGTGCTCCTTCCTAAGATGACATAGACATCAAGCAGCACAATTATGCTCCTGGCTTAGGAGAGGCAGCAATGTTAAACTGCCTGTCCAGTCTGCAAGCTAATCTATGTCATCACCTCTTTGTCATCTCAGAAAATAATGAATGTAAGGCCTTGATACAAGGACAGGAACCTATTTCAGCTGTGGGGTTTTTTTGTTCCGAGTTAACATTCCTCTCCCTTTCTCATTTATCTCTGACAAGTACAATGTTTAGGAGTCAAAGACTAATGCACCTTTGCAAGAAGGTCTGATTTCCAGATCAATAGCGTCCTTCTAATATACCAATATAATCCATCCTCCACCATTAGGTTATCATGAATCAGAAATGTGAAAATACAGTTTAAGCCCTTTGTTACCTTCAGTAATTCATCCTGCATTTTCAGGTCATTTCTCCATTTGGTGTTTTTGTCTTTTTCATATAACTCCACAGTAAATCCTTACATTTTTGGAGCTGTGCCCAGGGTCTTAAAAAAAAAAAATAGGGAGGAGAAAAAATTCTTACGTTTCCCAGCCCTTCGATTTGAATAAACTGTTAAAACTTCCAAATTATTACTGTAATTTTAAAACCAGAAGATTTGCCACCTTTCTAAAAACAGTGGTGCAAGCAACACAGCTTTGTACGTCTATAGTGTTTGACATTTTATTGCAACAAATATTGACTCCAACATTCCCTTGACAGGGCACAAAAATTCATTTTGTGAATTGTATTGACAGCCTAAGTAGGTTCTTTCTTTTTCACTTGAATAGGCTGCTCTAACTTATTAACTCAGTCTTGAGGGTTTTGAATATTTACCTCTAGGTTCTAGATATATTTACAGCACAACATATATTTTGAGATGCAAGACACATAGGCTGAAAGTTACCATGCAATCAAATTATTGTAAAACTTCATAGGGCACCCAAATGATAAGTAGGTATCCTCATGCAATAGCCCCTAGGTCATAAAATGGATAGGTCAGCTTTAGGCAGAGTCTAAAGTGACATATTCCCGAGGTGGTGGCTTTCATTTGCCATGACATTCAATCCCCAGTATGCAAGTCTGCCTCGTGATATTGAGGTAAACAAAGGGAATTTTAGAAATTAATTTCAATTAATTTTATTTGATGAGATAGGAGCTTTGGTTTAGTAAAAAAACATTTTGTAGTAGAAAACTCCCCAGCAACCCTGCAAACGTGCACACGCCCATGCCTCTAATTTTGATGACAAACAGAGAAGGACAAAGCAAGTCTCCAGTAATATTATTTAATGAATCGTAATTTGATTAAAACCACTTCTGGATACTACCTTTAACAGCTCACCTGGAATGTATAAGGTCTCCCAATATGACAGGTTTTCCAAAGAATATAGTGGTGAGTTAGGTTTCATGTCTGATGAGCCAGACTTCAGAGGCCTATATCTCAGCTCATTTGGATCTCGTATCCTAAACAGACCAAGATAAGTTTTTTTTTGCTTGTGCAGTCATCCATATTTGCCTAGATAAACGGAGATGAAAATTGGCTTCCTTTTTCAAAGGCTAATTCAAGAAACTTCAAAGGTCTTTTCTTTCTACTGATCCATCAACATTTTCATAAGCCAACTGTATTTCTCTTTGAGCTGTAGCTGGTTCAATCAAATAGGATAAATCTGTTCAGATTCTTTGTAATTGGGAGAAAGCATGGTAACAGCCTGTCTTGCTTAATATCACTTTGGTGAATGTTGCAGCTGTGGCAGCCAGGGGAGCTAATTAAAACCTATCCATAGTTTTCCAGTATACAGACTTGGGTCAAGACTTCTAATGTGTAACTAACTTCTAATGTCTAACTTACTGTGTAAATTCATGCTTTATCACTTAAGTCTGCTCTGCAATAGAAATGAAGCTTTCGGTGTATCCCTTGGCATCCCAGCCCTGTGACCCAAGAGTTCCTCTGATCAAGTCTTTGAGATTATGTTGCAGCTTCCTAGTTAGGGTGGCCCCTGGAGAAGTTCCCTGGGAAGAGATCTTCTCTCCTACCACCTCTGCTTCACCTCTCCAGTTTATACGCTCTCTCATGCTTTATGCAGTATGAACTTTTAAGTGTCTGAAGCAGAAATATTGTACCCCAACAACACAAAGACACAATGAATAGCAAGATCCTTTAGTAACTAAATGTTGGCTTTTCTACTGACTGTGTTTCTCAACCTTTTCCTGAGGGTGCAGTCACCTTCTTCTCCGTTTAGGCTCATCCATCAGGAGCTTGGTTCCTCCAGAGCTGGGGAGTGAGAAGTTGCTCAGCTGAAGTTATATGTGCTCCCTCCTCTGCCCTAAAGGCATGGAACTGCAGGTAGCCATGGTGTGCAGTTCCCTGGCTGGCATGAACATTGCTGCTGGCAATGGCAAACTGTTCTCACTTCTCTAACCCTGAAGGATGGGGATTGCTACTACCACGCTCCTGAGCACAAGTCATCATTTAAAATGAAGTTCACATGGTCCTAATGTTACCACATAATAAAATAATAAAAAAGTTAAGCCTCTACTACAGTAACTGCCTGCTGTGAAATAGTCAGATTCCTGTAGCGTCCCTTGACTGAGTAAAGCAAAGACAAAGAAATCACATACTGGCAGCTATAGTTAAGAGATACCTTCTATTCTAGAGAATATATGCTGTTAAATACATCTATGGATCATGAAAATTAAAGACTATTGGCTTTTTTTTTTTTTGTAACCACCTCTAATGTAAATACCATCTTACAGACAGTCTCATACAGTACCCAGTATATTTCCAGTTGCGTGGGAGTTTGTGATACGAGTTGCCAAGAGTCAAAACAAGTAATTGTCTGAGCATAGGTGAATAAATAAAAGCCCTCTGTGCCAAAGGCAGGTTGAGGTGCAGGCAAGAAGTAACCAGCCTTAGACAGGTCATGGGAATCATTGTATGTGTATATGCCCATCTAAAATTGTGGTAGAGAAGCCCAGTCATGATAACCTGGGAAAATCCAAGAATAAAACCAGTGTGACAGATTCTCCAGCCCAGACTGGAGGATCAGTGAGTTGCTGATAGTTTGCAAACAAATGCCATGTGGCTATGAGAGTTTGATTCCAAATATCCATCAGTACAATTCAAACGGTGTTTACCAAAACCACCAAGATAGCACTGTTACAGGACAAGGTTGGTAAGATCAAGATCAGAGTTTGCTGCTTTGTCTTTGAAACACCGTTAGGAAAACACTAGGAGAGCATTTCAGTGATTCCAGGAAATTTAATCTTTTATTTTAAGTTTCCCAATACCAGGTTGCTAGGAAACATTTGCGGTATAACTAAAGAGGAATGAAGTATATCACAGAGTTATAAAATATTCCAGTGCTAACTGAGGAGAACAAGAGTTTAAAAGCTATCCTTAGCACCAAGAACTGAAGGCACTGCAACATTCTCAATTAATTTTAACTTTTAGTGACTTTCATCTAGAATTTAATTTTTGTTTCTTTGGCAAACCAGAGAGCCCTCGCCTGGAAAAGCTCAGTGACAGAAATATAATACTATTGTAAGATCAAAGACTTTGTTTTCAGAGTTAAAAAGGCAATCTGTATTCAAGGCTGTCATAATTTTTACTCTTTAGCAACATACCTTATTTATTGGTAATGTTAACTGTAAATACAAGTAATAAAAGTTAATTTTAATGTTGTGTATCAAACTGAATGAGAAATAATGCACTAGCTGAGGGAAAATAGATACATATATCATGTTATATCCTCTCAAATTAAAGAAAAAGTCACTAGTTAATTAATCCTTAGATTTCTAGACCCAAATATACGTTAAAGCCAAGATAAAGGCAGAAATTGATCAGTAATATTAGAAGCATCTTTTTCAAAATATGTTTCTACATACTTTTTTAATTTTAGGGTGGGACAATACATAGTATATACATTCATTTCTAATCATCTCACTAATGCTTTGTCGTAATGTCTTCAAACTTATCCGGAGTCCCTTGTTTGGTGGAAGGGAATTTCACAGTGGATCTCAGATATCATGCTTTCATACTAATAAAGTTAGCGCAAGGGTAAGCCATCAAATCCGTAATAAGAAGTTCAGATGGAGATAATCTTTACTGAGTTCCTAGGAACTCACTCATATGTGGTCACAAAATAAAGGGACCTTGTAGAAAATGATGAAAGATATTTTTTCTCAGAATAATACCAGCTGCTGTTTTATGTTGGCTTTAACGTGACTGCAAATGTGGCGTCACCCCTAGACAACAAAGTTGTCCGTTTTCTTTCAGGATTTGTGGGTGTGATAGAATTCTTTAATGAGACAGATATAACTAAAAGTGTTTTAATGACAGGAAGATATTCTAAATCCTAGAGCTTGTTTTTGTCTTTCACTGAATAGCATATATCTGTCTTCGCTGAGGATTAAAAACTGTCTGAGATGATTAATGATAACTAGCAATCTCTAGTATACAAAGGATGGAACTTATCTTCAGATTTTAAACTCTTGAATTTGGGTGCCAAGTATGGGAATGAGATGCCTCAACTACCCCAAGGGCCTCTGGACATCTTGTAAGTACAGCCAGTGAAGTCTGGAGAAATATCCAGCTCACCCTGAAGCTGAGGGATCCATCTGGCCTGTTGAATTGTCCCAGGCCTCGTTAACTTCTACTGGCTGAGTTTAATTTAGCTTCCTACTTTGAGTTTAATTTAGCTGTGTCACCTTTTCCCTTGGGTTATTGGAGTATCCTGTCCAGAAACCATCTGCAGCTGAAATAGGACATCAATGTTTCTTATGTCCTGTGCCACAGCTGTCAGACCCATGCACAGGAGATGGATATGCCAGGGCTTTTAAATGGCACTAAAGTAACTATGGGCAACCGAAGTGGGCTTTCAAATGGTGTAGATTATGGTGAAAGTTTAAATACTTAGTACCTATAAAGACATCTACCTCTAGCTCTCTGAACCTGTCAACCGAATCCCTCCCCATTTTAAAAGATGATAAATGCCATCATATTTAAATCACTTTACAGCCACAAAAATAATCACACAAAGATTAGCAAACCTACTTTGGTAAAAAATATCATAAACTAGAAGAGCAAAGTTTCCCTTTGCTAGTCCTCCTCCTTAGTTTTCAATCCTACCTAGATAAAAACCTCAGTGCAGCCTTTTGCCACATCCATAAAAATTCTCACCATAACAAGTAAATCAAATTATTTATTTTTATTCTTTATCCCTAATAACTCAAAAGGAATAATATAAACAAATACAGAAAGTCAGTCTTTGTCTCTTTTAGTATTTTTTCTTTCTTTGATTAGCTGCCATGTTTGAGTTTCTCCTCTCAAGAAATCATATCATCATGCAATCAGTTTCTTCTCTTAGCTCCTCTTAGCTCTAGCACTTGGAACAGCTTGAGTTTGACAGATCAGATTTGGTGAATGTTAATAAGCTGAAGTCAGTAAAACAGCTGTCCAAATAATTTATTACAAATGTAGCACTGGTATGTAAGCTTAGATGTTATTGGAAGCCATTAGAGAAGTTAATTTGCAAGTCGGCTAACTTGCAACATCTACAATTTTTCTAACACTAGGTTTGACAGAGTTTCGAATGCTGAAATTTGTATAAGATAATCAGACCTTGTGTTTTTATTGTTCTGTGTGTGTTCTCTCTTATTTCCTTTATAAAGGTAATTTAATTTTTCTTACTTGTCTCCACAGTGAGCAAACCCCTTTATGAAAAGCTATAAAAGAGAAGACGACCCATCTGCTCCTGTCTACAGCTTCACCCTGGTATGTACATTATAGTTTCTTGCCTGCTGTGTACTGTTGTAAGAATAGCTGTCTGTACTGGGCCACACCGAAGGTATGAGTAGGCTGATATTTTATCTCCAATGATGGCCAATTATCGGTGCCGAGGAAATAAAAAAACAGAGTAAGCACATAATGATCTTTCCCCATTATATTCTCTTAGTTTACAGCCACCTCCTGTTCAGAGATTCACAGAAAACAAGTCTTGTAGCCCATTCACTAGTACCAGTTTATATCCCGTGTCTTTTGCAAAATTTACTTGACAATTTTTGGCCATGGTGAAAAATGTTGTCTCTGAGTAGAAACCTGAATGGGATATGTTGTGCACGCCCACCTGTATGTCAGAAAGCTGAACATGTAACCGATTGTCACAATTTCTGGTTCTTTTTTCCATCCCTCTCTCTGGCAGACTGTAGTTTTATCAAAACAATGTTAACACTAGCTTTTTATCATCCCAGTGAAAAGAGAAATATTTCTGCATTCTAAGGGGAAGGCCAAGTCATAAGAAAACAGTATGCACTTGTCATAAGTAAAAAATATTTATCAGGTAATGTGTAAGATACCTGTTTGATTAAAGCTCTTTGCCTTCTATAAATCCCAAAGGTACAATTGGAGTAACCTATCTATTTTGTTGCACAAGAAAGTCTATTCTAGTGTACAATTTCAGACACTTGAGAAAGTAAAGTATTGAAATGTCTGAATCCCAAGTGAAACCAGAATGCCTAGTTTTTTTCTTGTAGATTTGCCAGTCTATTTCTTGTAGGATCCAGGAGAAACCTAAGACATCTTTGCCAATCTGCTGTTTAAAAGAGACAAGATGTGTTAAATTTGGAGTCACATAGTACACATTAAGACTTTAGCCATACTAGTTCACAGAGTAACACCTTCAGATCATTTGTGTCTGAGCGTTCATGACATCATTTGGAAAGCAGATATGCTATATCAGTATTGTTTAATATTGCAACCAGCCAACAGCATGTCCTGTAAAATCTCAGAAATATTTTTTCCAGAGTAGTCAAGAGCATCCTTTTTTTTTAGCTAACCACTCATATTCAGTTAGGAATTCGAAATGGAACCTCCTGAAGTTTCTGGCACGCCAACAAATGGCAACAGACTTTTCCAGTGTTGATAATGACTTTGAATCTCTTAGATAAAGCAGCTCCTGATACAATTTCAGTGAAATTTTCTTGACCGTGCCACAGGGCAGTTTAACCACAAGTGAATCAAATGCAGATAGCAAACAATACATATACTGGATTCTCAGCACTGAAGACTGATTTATGTCTGTTCTCCATAAGAATGACACTTTCTCTCATTAGTCTGAGAGTTAATGGTGGAGATTCTAGACCCCTTATCAGCTTGTCATTTACTAGGGATATTTCTACTAAGTCAAGCAAAGAAGATACCATCAGCTTTCCTTCATCTTAGTAGGAAAGTGCAACCTGCCAACCTGTTAAAAATGGAGAACAGAGAATCCTCCACAAATCAAACCTTTGCAGGGCCTAGGAACAGTTTGGAGGGTAAGAAAACTCAGAGTAGAGATTCATGGTCTTTAACTTGGCTGTCATCTCTATGTGAACTATTAAATTCCTGCAGGAGGAGAACAGGGAGTTGCAGACTGTAAGAATGTGTGTTACACTGGACAGATCTAGAATATCACTCTGTCCTAATTTCCTCTGTGATTTGTTTCTTGTGATTTTCCAGTTCTTTTAATTTGCTTCAGAAAAGTACTTTTTATGTTCAATGTTTAACCTTTTTCAGCCAAAATGAAGGTTATTTCAGCCAAAGGAAACATTTAGTAGGATGATTCCTTTTATTTACTTAAACTTCGGTATATGTCTTAGCATCTGGACAGCTCTTTCTTGGATTTTTTTTTTTTTTCCTCCTCAGAAAAGTACTTCTCAAGGACTTGCAGAGAGCCTAAAAATAATCAAAATATCTCTAAACTCTGTTCATTCTACATCTATATGGACTATGGAAAAACATAGATATGTCTAAAAAGCTTACCTACTGTATACAGAGAAAAAAAATTGGGGAAAACCTTGTTTGATTTTAAAGTTGCTTTGCAAGAATCTCATTTGTCAAGTCCCAAATAACTTCTCTAAGGCTTTTCAGTTTAAAAGCTAAAAATCTCACTCCCACTCTCCTGAACTTTGTGACATCCTCCTTTTGAACACATTGGAAATAGATGGCACATGTAACGTTCCAATAATACCTGTCTCAAACATTGTAAAGTGAGAGCTGAAAAATCAATTTTTAGAACAATCAGATGTTTTATCTTTATTATTTCCTTTCTGTCTCAAGCCATACTTTTCTGTACTTTACTTAATAGCCAAATTTCCAAACCAAAATTATTGATCTTTCAAATAATGGTAGAAAAATATGTTGGCCTTTTGTGAAAATACAAAATGCCAACTTGTAACAATTTCAATAAAGCCATTGAATAGATGCAGCAAACAAGAAACTTTGGAGTGATTGGGTTTTTTTGGATAGGAGCACATTTATGACTAAGTATTGTGCTCTCTGCTCTGATGACCAGTGGTTAGGGACCAAGGGACATTTCCTCTGATACTGCCTGAAACCAGAATATACTTTATTTCCATGAAATATAAGATTATAACTGTGCTAGAGGAAAATAGCCCAGAGCAGAATTAAGGCAAATGCTATGAAACATCAGAAAACTTTGGAGCTATTGGATAGTAGCAGGGAAGCGGCACATCCTTAGAATCAAGCAAAGTTTGAACAAGTAAGTGGGTAAACAGAAAAAGAAGCTGTATAGATCTAGCAAAGAATATCATAGGAAGTAATAAAAATAGTATGCTACAAAGGGGTAGGATGAGCTGACTGTGATTATTAAACAGGGGCTGAGAAGAAATTCCCAGAAATTCTCCAAACCAGAATTCCTACAGATTTCCAGTTGGAGTTGTAGTAGATTTGGCACTGAAGTAGATTGTTCTTCTTATGATTTTGGAAAACAGTTTAAGGAATCTACTGTAGTTGCAGAGCACTCCTGAGCCAAGAGATCGGTTCCTTTACCAGCTCCATTATAGTGATTTCTTGTCATGACTAAGGCTAGAAAAAGGCGGTCTTCCCTGAACTCTGAAGTTCCATATCATGCCAAAATGCTGAGAGAATCAGTCTAAATCCTAGTGAGTTAAATCCCATCCATTTAAAGTCAGTGAAAAAAATTCTCTTTGTGATTGAGTGCCTAGAAAATTTACAGCCTAAGTTATGCATATGAAGCTTCAAAGGAAAGTGTCTTACAACAAATGATACCTCTAACTTGTCCAAGATGTTGTCATGCTTAAATTACTATACTTAAAACACTGCATATTATTATGGCAAAAGGTCAAAGATGTGGGTGGCAGAACGCGTGGTACTCATTAACTCAGTTGCTGAAATGTTATTGCAGATGCTAACTAACATCAGAAATTTGACTGGTAGCATCATCTTCTGCCTGATTTTTCCACTTAAGGGAAGTAATGGAAAACCAGCAGAGAACACAAAAGAGGACTGGTTGCTATTTGAGCCCCTTCGTGCCTTTGTTTTCTTGTAGGCTGGGTTATACAGCCGGCTTGTTTTAGGAGAGAGCCCTCTCTGACTGGTCTCAGCAGGTTTTGGAAATATTTAGTGGTTTCTGTTTGTTTATTTGTTTGGGGTTTTTTTAATAGTCCTTTAATATGTTTCGGTCACTATGGTTTCCTTTTCATAAGTCACTAAACACATCATCTATTTTACAAACCTCTTAATCTTGACCATTCACTTCATTTGTTCTTTGAAAATGAGGCCAGCTACTCCTGTCTTTCTGAATGAGCACACATTGTAAGGCTGATGAAAGCAGGTGCCTCTCCTTTGGCAGTATTCAGATTAGTGGTAATGTCATGGAAGTGAAAGAAAAAATATCCTTATATATAATCTGATGTCAATTGTGTCACCTAAATTCCCCAGAATTCTCTTGATACTAATATGATGTTTCCTATGGAGATGTAACATTGTGTACAGTGTTAAAAATTGCCCCTCAGTATTTTCATTTTAATTAAAGAGGAAACTTCATTGCATTTGTTGAAGAAATTACCAGAAAATTAATTACCTTGAAATTTTTTCTTCTTTATTTTCTGTTTCAGCATAACACACAAGTTAAAAATCACTGCAGTATGTGCCTACCCCTTTCTATTTTTTATCTAGAATACATGCCTTTTTTCTCTTCCTGGTTAGTATGCTGTACATAAATGCAGGTTCAGATCTGAACCTTAGAAAATATTAGTGTTTGTTTTCCTCCCAAGGATTATTAAGCTACTTCAATTAGCTGCCTCATTAGAAAGAGATGCTAGCTTTTGAGGCACTTCTGATACGACAGGAGTAGTGCTGGGTTGCTTTCCCTGTCTAGGGCAATGACATGCATGTACAAGGATATAATGTGCAACTGTTGAAAACTAATAACGTGCAGTATAATCATTATTAGTTCAAGCTAATTTTTGAAAGAACAGGTAGTTTAAAGTGCATATAGATTTAAATAAGACACCCTATGCTATAACTGCTAAACTATTAAAATCGTTCTGCTGTCAGCAGTTGGGTTGTAGAGCTGAATTCTGTAGAGTTAGGACATAAGTAATTATTATAGCAATTGGCTTGCATGAATATTGGCCATAAAGACTTACAAATTAGAATATGGAAGAGTTTTAAACTTTAACATCTTACATTACTTTCATCACATTCAGTAAAATATTACATTCTTCCATGATGTTACATCAGTATGCATAACTTCATTATCTTCATCTTCTAGACACATCTAGCGAAGTGCAATGTTCTAAATCATGCTGCTGATGAGTGAAGATTTCCTCATATCTTCCTCATTCTTTTTACCAGATTTCACAATTCCCAAGTCCCAGAGAAGATTCTTGGAAAGCAGTTTAACAAAGTTTTAGGAATAAGAAGTACATGGAAAGATATCAGAACTTTATTTGGAAAAAAATTGTGGTATGTTCATTGAAGTTTATAGGATTAAGCCAGATAAGAGTAAATATGCTACAAGTATTGTGTGTCTAGCCACACTCAGACTGATGCTAATATTCATATTCCAGATGCCAACAACAAGGGATTTCTATACTAAAAAATCTGTTACCAAAATGTACAAGGTACTAAGTAATTAAAAAAACAATTGTGTAATCAAATGGGCCTTCACACTTTCTTATAATGAAAAATTCTTTATTAGAATGTCTCTAGTTCATGATAGACTTTTCAAATTCTCAACAAAGTCCTTTCATCTTGTGCATTTATGAAATGTATTTTCATTTATAAATTTAAAAAATCCTTTAATGTTCAAATGTATATTAAGAAGGTATAAAAAAGATCAATTTTTTGCGGTATCATTAAAGACTACTGGGTTTGACCTGGTAGTTATCAAGCATGCTGGTTAGGTAAGAAACACAGAGTTTTATGGGGTGAAGCTAAATAAACATAAGGCAAACATATTACAAAATTATCTTTAAGAAGTGTACATAATGTAACATTTCCATGTTAAATGGATGTATTGGGGACAATAGACGAATGATTTGGCTTGACTGGCAATACAAGTTAACTTAATTAAGATGACAGCTGACTGCACTTTGGTCTCTGAAGCATCTCCTAAACAGTAGAATGATGTCCTCTAGTTGATATTTCTTGAATAAATTATTTTATTTGGTTAGTTTTTCTCAGGCTGCAGGATGAGATGCAGCTTTATTTAAATTCTGAGAACTCTAATTTAGTTGAACTTGGGTGACTTCTCTGTTCTAGCTGCCCATATTTCCAAGTCAGTATGAACATGCTTATTTACCTGAAAACTCTGCCTTTCTGCTAGCTCTTCAGCTGGCCTTTCCAAACAAGTGACTACAGTTTTAGGTCATTGTGATGTGGTCTGTCTGCTGTATTCATGTCTTGGCCGGTATCTTTACAGCTGTGGAATGCAGTTCTGAGGAGTAACGAATAGATACTGCTTAAACTTGCAAGGTTATTCAGAAAATACTGTTTCATTAAGTCGGATTTTAACTGAGTGGATATTTTTATTTCTTCCAGATATCCCCAAGCAAGGTGGAAATAAAATAAAGTGAATTTATCAGAGCAGCTGAGAATTATTGTTTACCTCCTGAAGAGGTGAAGAGAACCTGGACTTGTACTCAGCATCATTAGCTGTGAAGAATTCACAAAAGTCGGTAGGAGTTTTGAATAAACATTGACAGCAGGGTAATGTCCTTAGAGGTTATTTCTGTTTCAGATGAATCTTCCTGTTCTGCATTACCACCTGTGCTGTCCCTTGTTTGACAAATTAAAAAGAAGCATCACAGGTATTTTAATAAAAATCACAGAGTGCTGCCAATATTTTAAAGGACAAGGCAGTGCCACAGATTTTTGAAATTCAGAGTAATGAATAACAACTTGAAAATATTTTGGTCTCTGGGGCTATTGAGCAACACAATCTACCCCCCTAAAACCAAATCAATAAATGAAAAAGAAAATTAAATAACTTTTTAAAAAAACAATAACAAATCCGTAACATGTTTACTGGAGAAAGGATGAAAGAACAAATAATATATATGGATGTTCAGCCATCACATGTTATGTTACTGAAAAGTACTCAAGTAGAGCAAGAGTGAGCAGAAAGTATCATGAACAAAACTTTTCTCGGCAGATACTTTGCTACCAGTTTACTAAAATACACCACTAATCCTGACCTCTTGATATAATTATGTTGACAGCTTTTATCATATTTCCGTGAAGCATTGAGTGACGTTGACTAAAAGGACTCAGGCATATTTTTACTATTCTTATGCTAGTCATATATTAGTACTTTAATATGATAGCTTATAAAAAATCCACTTAAATATATATGCACAGGCTTTTAAACTTGCTTTATTCCCTTGCAACACTATTAGAATCTGTTTTATGTGTACAACTTGGTCTTTTATTTTGGAAGATAAAAACACTTAGTTTTCATTCAGATGAATCCTTTCTAAATACACTGTTGACATCTGCTGTCAACTGTCATCTGCTTCATAATTAATAATCCAGATTTTAATGTAGTATTATCTAAAGACAATCAGTTTATTGTTTGATGTTCCTAGATGAAGCTTATGGCTTCTTGACTTCCATTGCTCCTCTCCAGAAGGCAACATGCTAACTTCCAGTGACTGACGTGAATAACACCGCTGATGTATGATGGGCGTGCATTGACTTCTGAACTACCAAAGTTTCACCCTTTCTTGTCACACGTCTTTTCCTCCTCTTGCTACCTACCCCTGCCTTCTCCATCAGACACAGCATTAGCTCAGAGGGCCTGGAGGCCAAAGTTAGGTTCTTCCTCTTCCTACCTGCACAGGTCAAAATATACAGCCAGTTCCCAAGCTCCCTTCTATGATTATCTCCAACACCTTCTGCTGTCTGTCTCCTCTGATTTATCATTGCTCTGCCTCCTTGCCCCTGGATTTCAACCTCTGCTTGGCTCACCAAACACTTCTACACACTCTGATACAGATCTGGATATCCCTCCCATCAAACATGATCCTTAAATGAATGAGGCACCGGCTAAGCGAGTTTAATTTTCAAGACGTATGTCTCTTAGTGGGTAACACTTCCTGTGCTGCTGAACTGTAGCTGAAAAGCAGAATTAATATCAAACAGTAGGAAATAGAGTTAAAAAAGACCTTCAGATTTGTCTTGTCTGTTGTCTTACCTTTAAAATGTCATTCCTTATATGTTCTACATGTGTCTTGTCTTTTCTTGTTACAGCATATGTTTCAGGGCATCTGTGTTTCTCTTTCCTGTGGAATCTTATCTAGTAGTTGCCTGAACTGTTGACATCTGTTTTCTTGGAACAAGTTATCTTGATTTTGCTGTACTATTTCCTCTCTTACTTAAATATTTTCTAAGAATTGTCAGATTTACAGGCTTATGGTGACTTTCCCTCAAGTTGCAAGTTTTTCCTTCTCCAGAGCAAGACAGGAAGATGCACATTCCTGTGTCCTCAGTTGGACCCTATCATCAATATCGGTGACTGTGAACAAATAACTAAACTTTGGTATAACTCCTATAGTCTGGGACTATCTGAGCTTGAATAATAGAAACCAGAGGTTGGGCTCATATTTCTCCTAACTGAGTGCTTTGACTATATTTTAAAGTGCTTTGAGTGTTTTTTTTAATATATATATACTATCCCATATCAAGACTGTTCAGTTCTTGTGATGTATCTATTTCTTTTGTGTTAATACAGAAGAATTCTAAATAAGTGTCGTGGTTTAATCCGGCTGGCAACTCAGCACCACGCAGCGGCTCGCTCACTCCCCTCAGTGGGATGGGGGAGAGAATCGGGAAGAAAAAGAGGTTAGAGCCGTGGGCTGAGATAGAGACGGTTTAATAAGAGAAAATAATAATAATAGTAGTAATGAGAATGGTAAGAGAATATACAGAATATACAAAATGAATGATGCACAACACGATTGCTCACCACCCGCCGACCGATGCCCAGCCCATCCTGAGCCGCGATCACTCCCCGAGCTGCGATCATTCTCCCACCCGACCAACCGACCGACCGCCTAACCCCCCCCGCCCCCACCATGACAGCACTATGCTAGCTACTATGAAGAAAATTAACCCTATCCCAGCCAAAACCAGGACAATAAGAAAAGATTTAGTGTTTTAAAATGTAATGTTTATTTTCTGGCTATCCTTAGTCATGTTTTTCATGTAAAGCTAATATAAAATTCAGCTGTACAGCAGGGTCAGCTGACTATCCACGGTGAACATCATTGTGTAAACCGTGGCATAGTATATTAGTTAATAAATATGTGCATTATTAAAATAGCTATAATAATTATAGCTGCTGAAAATTGCATCATGTAATTGGTCCTATTAATTGGAAAAATGACTTTCCAATTAATCATAACTTCATTTTCGTATCAGTTTTCTTTCACTAAGTGATAGATCCTTCATTTAAAGAAATTTAAAAAGTAAGCCTGTGCTTCTTATTTTTGTGGTGAAGATAACTATCCAACAAAAGTGAATTTAAGTGAACAACTAATTTTTCAGAGATTGCCAAACAGCCAACAGGTTGGCAATGATCGGCTACTGACACAGTATTTGAACTTGCACTACAGCCAATGAATATTGACACAAAATTTAAAGTGCTCACAAACTTTTCCTGGTGCTTGGTATTAAATTTTCTGTGCCCTTAGGAGCATGTGTTTTTGATGTAAGTGCTAAATGTCGTCTTTGTTTTCAAAATAGGAACTGGAAATATTTTTCCAATTAAGAACTGTGAGACGGTTTGGAATTCTTTGATTAGAATACAGCACTTGGCAATGTGCAAGGTGATGGATCTGGCTGGCAGAGGAAGATGATGTTTTGCTGTAAAAAGGTAGCTGTGGAGATGTCGGTAGATGTTGCTAATTGAAGATGAATATGCAAATTGAGAGTTCAAAAACGAAAGAAATATTGTGCCTTGGGAATATTTCCTTTGTTGTTTTCTTTCCTCTTTTCTTTTGGGGGGAGAGTTGTTAGGAGTCTAGGGATATTAATTATTGTGATAAGTGTATAGAAAAATTCTGAGTAACATCTATTGTACAAAGGACATTTTCTTGAGATTATAAACTAGTGATATGCTGCAGTTTAATGAAAAAGATAATTAAAAGTTGCATGAAATATGTATTTTTACTTTTTTTTTGCATTAGGACTGTCTTTTCTCCTTATTTTTATAAAGGAATCTGAAGTCCCCACTTTATAAAAGCAGTTCTGGATAATTTATGTAATGAACTGATGGAAACAAAAATGGAATTTATAACTCAGTGATATTTCCCTGCTTATTGTGCAAGAGGAGGAGAAGTTATGTGATAAATTAGCTGTAAAAAGGAGTGGTAACTTGCTTTGTAGTGAGTAATAATTAAATCACAACGGTATTCAATGTAAAATGTATTCATGAAAAGTATTAATAGGAGCACAATTTGATTACATAGAAAATCCATTGCCATTTAGCATTTAGTTTATGTTTCCAGGTAAAATGAGTTTTATAGCAGAGACATTTGCTACTGTATTTGGAATACTCTGCTTCCCACAACAGGCCTGAAGCCCCGTGCCTGGCTGCATAGCTGAAGTGAAGCCCTTCATCAAAAAATCAATTCTCCTACTACGTCTTGTATCTTTTGTGTAAGGTGGGGGGCTTTTTTTGTTTGTTTATTTTTCTCCTGTATGTGTTCAAATGCAATAATTAATTCTCTACCCCCAAAAAATCTACTTTAAACACAACTCTTAAAAAAAATTGAGAGTTCAGGCAACAGCTATCAGAATGGTGACTGTACCGAGTCCCAGCACCCTAGATCTGCCTAATGCGAGCTGGTGAGCTTTTCCCTGACATGTACTCTAACTAGCAAACATTTTGCTTTTCAGTTTTATCTCTCTGCCCACTATACACCTCTAGCTTTATCCTATTTGTCGCACAACATTTACTAGAGATAAATATAGTGCAAGGAGACATTGCATTTGCTTTTGATGATACAGTTCAGGACTGACCTTCAGTTCTCCTGTAATCTCATTGCAGCATGTTTCTTGGGCAGAAGTTACCAAATTGTACTAAATTATACTGAGCTGTGGTGGTGTGGAGATAGCAACAAACTAAATGAATAAATGCATCCTACTTTTTTGCAACTTTCTCACCAAAACTCCACCTGGACCATAGGGATCTCAATTCACAGTTCTGTAGACGTCCTGCTGCTAGGTACCATTTACATCAGGCCTAAAACCTCAAAATAAATTTTGTTATTGCTCATAGAAGGGAAGCTGGACCCATGTGTGCAGCTGGTTGTCTGTTGCAGTAAGGTTTTAACCTGGATGCCAGGTTTGGGATTAATGGGAAATAGGGCTTTTCAGCAGTTCTTGAGATTTTGTCCACTGTGTTTTTAAGTTGACTTGAAGTTTATACTAGGAATATGCGTTGGCTGCAAGTATGCAGTCACCTAAAATAATTTAACATCTACTGTTACAGTTTAATAGTAGATCACATGGTTGCTTGGAAGCCCTATGTCCTTTTTTAAATACATTCTAGTGTATTGAGCTATTGGGCTGTCACAGCTTCATGGTGGACTAGGCATATTCATAACCATGAAACATGTTAGAATTATACGTGTAGGCAACATTAATGCTTGTCTTTATGTGATACTAGGAAATATAATGCTAAGTTATTATTTGAGGAATCTATATGCTCTTTCTAGCATCACAGGAACATAAGGGAGGATGGAACATAGCCCATGGAAGCTTCCAGGTATTTATCATCTTTATAGCTTAAAATGTATAATAACAACATGGTAAAGTTTAATTCCAGAACAGCTGCTAAGTATTAAGCTGTGATCAGAACACGCTTACTGTTGAAAATGTGGTTCTAAGGGAGAAGTTTTAAAAACTATTTGGAATAATGCTGCAACCTGCTTATGGCAGGACATCCTTTGGAAATGACAGAAAAGACCATGAGGCAAGACTCATCTCTGTTTTGCTCTAACAGATGTTTCTGAGCTCCTACCACATTCAAAATCCAAAGTTTTGTTTTCAGGCAGGACATCAGGTGAAATCTACTGTACAGAAGTATGGGGTCAAATCATGAAGTCACTATCATTAAGATCACAATTTCAGTGATAGCATTTTTAAATAAAGACTGCAGGTTTTGGACCATGCTTTTTATAATTTAGTCAGGGCAGATTTCTTGCAACCCTATTCTTATAATGGCAGCTTTTATAATTAAATGTGGTCAGAACTTCAGACTCCTACAAACCAAAAGTAAACCAGTCAATCTGGTAAAATCCATGTGGGAGAACACATTCAGCATAGATTCATTTAAGATGTCTACCTTCCGAATCACTTTGAGTATTGTCTCTTAGAAATAAAGATGTGTAAAAATATGTCATGAGTCATTTACATTGAATCAGACATTAATATTATTTAAAGAAAAAGAGGAAAACCAGAGAAGAAAAGGGCACACACTAGCAGAGGTTAGAAGACCAGAGGTCTACTACGCAGGCACTCATTCAACCTTGACAGCAAGCATTAGGTAGGGCAGTGGTCACAACTGGAGCTGAATATCTAGCTAGTGAGATTCCTGCTAAGGAATAAAAAGAGAAATTCAGAGGAAGGGAAGGTGGTTTATTTTGCACTGATTTTCATCATGTAAAATAGTCTAACGTTAGAAAGCAACAGGTTGTTTGGTTTGCTGTCTGGAATTTGTGTTCAAATCCCAAGCAAGCTTTGCAAGATCTGGCTGCAAAATCAAACTATTGTAGGTACCAGCTGAAACAACTCTTACTATGCTCTCTCGATCCTTCCAACCCAAGTTTTCCTGGTTTTAAATGTGCCACCACACTGACTTCATTATGGCAGAGGCACACACATCTTTTCCATGAAAATAGTTTTTGAATTAACCAAATCATTTGCAACCCCTTCATGCGTCCAAGTTAAGCAGAATGGTTTGATTTACTCTTAGTCATAGGACTGTTTGTGAAAGGCTTTGTTATGAAACACTATTTTTCGGACCATTTGTACCTTTGTCTGTTCCAATCTTCTGCTTATATTGCAAAGATATTTCTCTCCTTTAGTTTGCCTCTATATTAAATTTTGAATTTGTTAGTTAACAATAGGTGTAATTCAGTTCTGTGTGATTGGTAAACCCATCCTGATTATGTGAGTTATACCAAATTTCTTGAATTTTTTGTATTGTTTTCTGGAGGCAACATGCAAAACAGAGAAAATAAGCAGCTGGTTTATTTGAACTCCCCTCTCCTTTGACAATAAATAACGACATTACTGAAGAAGCTGTTCATGAATCCATCAAATTAGCATTATTGAGCACAAATATTATGTCTTATAAGTAATTAATTGTTAACAAGCTCTTTGATGATTCAGAGAAGATGAGCTTCTCTGTGAAGCCAGTGATTACAGCAGACAGGCAGTGCAATATACTCAAAAGTACAGATGATCTAATCATACAGATTGTCCCAGTTGGCATATTCAAAAGCACCTGTGGCTTAAAGGTTGGACTTGCAGAGAGTTCAAAAAAAACCTAAATCTAACTTTCAGAAATCGGTGACACCCTCACTGCTAATGAAAATCTTGAGGTATTTAAGTGTTGCTAATAACGTCCTCATGGCTTCCGTTCCACTTTCTCTCCATGCACACATGCACTATGAAGCTGACACATTTCTGAGTCTCTCGGTGTTTGTGCTCTGGGTGAATTCCCAGGTTAGATCTTCTTCTGATTGTTCCTTCTTTGGGTCTGATACAGTAGGCATCTTCAGAGCACTGATAGGGCAAATGCAAAAAAATGGGGAAGATGTCTGTTGGCTTCCCCATGAGCAAAAATGTTCATCTGAAGTGTGGGAAATAGTGTAATTTCTTTTTTTTTTTTTTAATCTGATTTCAGAATCTGTACTGAACATAAGTCTTCCTCCCATAGGAGGATTTTAGTGGCTCCATTTTAGCTATTCAACAGTGAATCCCTCTCAGTCATTCCTGTTTCAGTTATCCCACTCAATAAGTTAACATATTTGTTTGAAGAGAGACTGTTTCAGATTTCCCAAATCAATATAATCAGACTTATAAAGTAACTATTACTCTGTTTCTGATTATACTATACTTCAGTTATACCACACAACACAAGTTAATTTCAGCTGTAAATGGCAAGGGATAAAGATGGAGAAAAAGATTTACTATTGTGAAATCACAAGTTGAAGTATGTTTGGGTTTGGATCTAATGTCCGTAACTTTCACAGATTTTGAGGGAATTAGGTTCTAAGGCATACATGAAGTGCATTAGTGAAAATTTCACTACTATGTGCAGTATCAGTTTATTAGTGAAAATTTCTTGAATTTCCTGACACTGTATCTTCAGGTGATGTAAACCAGTCCAGTTATACTGTTTTAGTGGGGTTAAAGTGGCCAACTGAATATCCCTTTAACTCTTTTCAGGAAGTCTAAATTGAGATTAGGAAAATATTTTGGTGTTTATGCAGTTACTGGATGGTTCTAGTTGTCATTTCATTTGGAAAAAAAAAAGAATAAAAACTCGGGCACAAATTTTATTATATTGGATTGTGCTGCAACTGCAAACACTCAATAAAAAGGCAATGGGTATGCTACAGCACTTTATTTCACACTTAATCTTGTAGTGCTAAGAACTTTGTGCAAAATGAAGTTCTAAATTTGCATTAGGATAGAAGAATACAAATCTTAGCATATTCTGCTAGTTGGAAAAGTCAAAAAGAGATAGAACTATGTTTTCTGCAGCATTTACTCAGCCTGTAAAATTAATTTCTGAAGGAGTCTTGAAACTCGGATATTATTGTGGACACTAATTTTGTTAAATGAAGGAGGGACCATTAGTAATTTCTGTTCAGGCAAATTGGTATGTAGAGGACACGCACAATCAGATCTCTTGCCTTCTCCTACTATCTGCATCACCGCACGCTTCCATCACTGCATGAAACCACCACAGAATCTGTGAGCTTGTGGGCTTTTTGCAGTGCATATTACTTGTTTCTTAATTCTCTTGTCAGAGCCTTTAGGGTGCCTGGGTTATTTTTTTTAGCTACTCTCTTCACCAATAGAGAATTGCGTTCCTGTAATCACTAATAACCTGTAATCACAGGAATAACCTTTGAAGAAGTCTGCCACAGAATTAGGTGCCAGATTCAAGATGGGTGTATTTAATACCACAGCAGTGCTAGTCCGGATTTCTGAGTCTCATTCCAGCTCAAGGAACTTATTAAAAAAGAGGAATTCTGTTTATCTTCCAGGTAATCAGGCAGGCTGCTTCCCCTTCATTTTCTCCATTAATCAGTCTCTGATTTCTTTGTGGCCAACTTGCAGTGCACTGGTTATTAGTGTGGGTAAGCAAAGTCATGAATGAAACAAATAAAAGAAAACCTAGGCTGCTGATCTGGGTTGGTTCAACATCCCCTCAGACAAGACTTCTGATTCACTAAGAGTGTCTTTGTTGAGTTGCTAAACCCTTTAAATTCAGTGCAGTGTGCTCATCTCTGTTCATTTGGATGGAATCGTGCTTGATTTAGTTATTGCACATGGTAATGTATGTCACTTGATAATTTACCTTGCATTTACATTTGATTTTCTGGCACATATCAACATTCAGGAGTTTCTGGATTAAATATAAACAGAGTGTGCCTGCTTGCCAGTCCAATTCCAGCGAATTAATAGCTAAGTGTCAATTACAACAGTCGGGCCCTAGGAAGGTTGCAAAATTTGTGTAAGACAGAAGCAGAAATGTTCACTGTACGTGATGTTTTCACTGAGTTCTCCCCACAGGTCACCGAGCTTTTCAGGTAAGTTGGGCCATATATGCAGTCACATTTTCGAAAGCTCATAAGCAGATTTGACTATGCCTGTACTGCAATCCAGAAGCGGAACTTTAAGTCAGCTGTATATAATTCCACCATCTCTAAATAAAACGCAAGTATGTAGTGGTATGACAGTGACAGCACGTAGCTTCATTGCAGACTGACTGAAAACCCATCTCGGATGCAAGAAAAATATCTGGCTAAATAGCCTAGAGGGAAAATGGTGCATTCTGCCTACTCTCAGGAGACGAGTTAGTTTAAAACTAGTTTCTGTCAGTAGGCATGCTCTTAAGGGAACCACTGAACGTGCATTAGGCTTGTGCTTAGGCGTTTTTAGCCTATAGGCAAGGATCCAGCGGGAATAAATTGGCAGCCACCTGGAGAGGTGGGGTAGGGCTATGGTGCACCACAGCCGCTGAGGATCAAAGCTTGCTGATGGTAAAGTATTAATGCAGAGGTTGTGCCTTCAGTCATTCCCAGTTAGTGTAGCAATGGTGTGGTTTTATAAGTAGCTAATGCCCTGTAGGATATAAAATCGTTGCCTTGTTGCTAACATTTGAAATGGTAGGGAATGGAGGAATATTTGCTGGGGCACGAAAACAGGTGCCGTACATGACTTCTAAGGTCTTTTCCCTTTGAAAAACGGAATTCTAGTGAATAATGGTAAGTTCCTGTAGAAGAGAAAAGAAAACAATACGCTGCAAACAGGACTGCTGACATCCTCGTAATAACAGACCCTGTGTTTCCCACAGTCCCATGGACTTGTACTGCAGAACAACCTTCCCTGGCTGGTTCACAGAGCTGTACGTGCCTATGGGCTCCTTTTAATGTTGGGGAAAGACTGTGTTCACATCATGCTCGATTCGGTAGTGCCAGGGACTACGTCTAGCCTGCAGAGCAGTTGTATTCTAGCATGCACTTCATGGTCTTAGAGCACTGTGTGATTTGGGTTTCTTCCCCAAAAAATTGCTCCTGGGCTTATTCTGACATGAGTTATCACTCAGACATGTGTGGGAAATGCCTTAGGACCCCCCAGCTTAGGCGTAGCTGGCAGGCCAGTGAATCTCTGTGGGGCTGTCAGCTTAGCGCTCCTCTTGGCATCCGCATAATCCATACCACGCTATTCAGATCTCAGCTTTTCATGTCACATTGTCTGTGTGTCCTCTGAGCGCTACCGATGCTCTAACAGCCATGGCCAGCTGCTGCACATCACTTCTACACATGAATCTCTCTGCCAGATTGAGTTTAAAATATTAATCTACAACTTTGTGATAGCCTTTCCAGGTGCTATCCACAGTTTGCAGGACTCATTTAGGATATTTTCTTCCAAAGCTGCCATTTTTATAGATCTGAGAGAAAAACATATTCACACAATTATGTCGGACGACTCAGATTCTCTTCTTCTTTTACTAATCTCTTCAGTGATTACTGGTTGGATATCATCTCTGTTTCACAATTCATTCTTTTCTTTCTTCTTTTTTTTTTTTTTAAATTTAAGATGAGGCAGTGCTAGTGTACTTAGGTGATTTTTTTTGATCCTTGGGTGCTTCTGGCACATTGTTCCAAACCTTGCAAGTGATGGACTCCAACCTCTATAGAAGTATTGCTGTAAATTATGCCTTACAGCTTTGGAAGAGCTTTTTTATCAGAAATACAGACGGCTAATGTTAACCCTTCAAAAGGTTATCTGACTGCACTGTAAGGAGTAACTTCAGCTTCACCCTTTGCTTCAGTGAAATGCGATGTTTTTGGCAACAAAATTCTGTTCTCCTGACATTCTTTTTTCCTCAATTGCAAAAGAGTTTCAGTTAATCAATTTTATTTACACTGACTTTTTGCCATCTTGATTGTTGTTAGAACCAAATAAGCTGATCGTCAGCAAGTCTCTCCTCCTACAATCTAGTCATGAGCACTAATGCCTGGCAGAAGGGTAACATTTTAAAATAGTTTGGTAATGTAGCCTACATTTTTTTGCAATCAGGATGGGATAAAATGGAAATGAGTGGTATAGACCTGGTCCATACTCATCAAAGTCAATGAAAAGACTCTAGCTACTAAATAAAGGCTTAAGTGCAGTCCACCATTGAGCAGTAAATTCATCACACAAATATTTTGTAGGCCGATGGAGGACTCTTGCCACACTGAGACTGCAGGTATGTGTGGTAGCAAACAAACTAAAGAGGAAAGTTACTTACAACTTGATATTTCCATCTTACTTCCCAGAACACTGTATGATTAACAGGGTTTTTTTTCTTCTTCTTTAATGAAGTGATTTTCAAGTAGGGTCAAAATAGATGAATATGGATATAAATGGACTCTTTAATTACAAGCAACACTATAGCTTTTGCGTAAAATAATTTGGAATATTTGGATTAGTTATTTGGAAGTATAAGCCTTGTATAAGGTTGTGCACTTAAAGTGTCCCTCACAAAGTCACTACTCACAAAAGAAGTGAGCTGGAGTGTGAACAGCCTGTGTGCGTGCACCAGCCATACTCCCCTTTGCCCCAAGAAAAAATTGTCCCATTGACCTGCAGGGCCCCATGGAGACAGAATTATTCATTTAGATAATTACTGTATGCCAGCTGATGAGCTCTAAGTTCTAGAAATATTATAAAACAGAGTCAGCTTCACCAGAAATGTTCTCATTTCCATGCTATAAATCTCACCAGGTTGTCTCCTGCCACCAAGTTTCATATACTGTTGGCAAATAATAATGGATTTGGTGCTTTTATAACTAAATTGTCTCTCCATCACAAAAAAGATACATGGAAAGCAAATACAGACAGTGCATACCTTTCCTATGTCTTAAATCCTTCAGTAAGGTCAGTCCTTTTTGAAGAGAACTCAAATACCTGAGGAGGAGAGGAGAGTAGGGAGCAGGCAGCAAGGAGACCTTCAGGATATGTCTGTCCTACAGAGCAGATGGTCAATGTACCCACTGAGGAGTCGCATCACCTCTTTCTGTCTCATTGCTAATGCAGAAATTCTAAGAAAATCAATGCAGGGCACTTTTTTTTTTTTTAAATAAATTTGCTAGAAAGTAGATTTTTGAAAGATATGTAGGATAAAGGCAGGTGTCAGGGCTATGTGCTGAACTAGAACCCATTCCATTTTACTTCCTTTTTCCTTTTTTTTTTTTTTGTTTGTTTTGTTTTTAATAGTCATTCAGCTTGGACTCTTTTCCTGATACTTTTCCGTTGTTCCTTCTTGCTCTCCTTTCTTGCGCGTTTTTAAGGGCATGCTGCATATCTTTGTTGTGTCTCTCATTCTCAGGTTCCACAGGAAAAAATGTTTCGGTGTTAAAACAAAGGTCTTGCAAACTTACTGAACACATACACTTCCAAAAGTTTTCTAGGAAGAACTTCTCCATGTTTGCAGTCCTGTTGTGGTTCAAAGATGTCAAAGCTGGGATTTTTCCAAGCTGTTCTAAAGTTGTCCTGGGCTTTGGAGCATGGATCAGGTATTTTCAGTAGACTGGGCACACCTCCTGTCAGGAATCATTAGGGAAAAAAAAGTGAAACAAACACAAAGTTACAGAGGGCCAACATCATAACCAAATAAATAGTTCTCGTAGCTTTTTTATAATTGCTCTTCTGCTTATTTGTCACAGCATCACATGAATCCCTGAGGCTTTTGCCAAGAATCTAGGTTCTTATTTAAGTTTAATATATGTTACCATTTGAGGTTACTTTAGAGTGCATCTTACATAATTATAAGCCAAATACTTTTTTTTTTTTTTTATCATTATTTAAAGATGCTCCAGGCCATGTAGCACATCCTTGTGAAAATTTAGCAGCTACCAAAGCAATGACTAAAATGACTGTACTTTGCATAATGCCAGCAGTGAAAAACCTTAAAAGCTAAATAATACAAAACATTAATGGCTGGTCTTTTTCATGCATCTCAGCTACTTCAGCAGATGTAACATTATGAGCGTCTTCTGTTCACAGTAAATTAGATATGCAATCAGTAGGGGTAAGAGACAGATTTACAGAATATGAAAATGGCCTGTAAAAGATTATTCACAACAGCAATTAGTGATTGCCTAAACTTGGGGCAGGCAAAGTGTTTTGTAAACAGTATGAACCATGGTTTACTTCTAGAAGTTAATTCAGGCAAAGTACTTTACTTCTGAATGCTGATGTTTTCCATTTTGTGAGCGGAATCACGTCCGTGGCAGGTGCTTGGTGGCAGTGGCCGCAACAGCTCACTGCTTGTAGCCAAAGGAGTTTTCCTGATTTTTCAAGTAGTGGGAATCTGTGTTGCGTAAAGGATTTATAATTGGCAGGTTTCAGAAACAGTTGAGTGCAAACTGGGTCAGCATGCAAGGCCTTATCTACGCCACAGTTCCAGCTGGCTGCAAACCATTTAAATCAGTTATGTGGCTGCATGCTCTGGCGATAGTGTTTTGTGTTTTTCTCCCCTTAGTTTGGCAGACACCTTTGATTCAGCCCGACTCCATCTTGTTGATGCTTTGGGTTTGCTAACTTAGCTCCAGTCAGTTAAACTTGTGCCATTGGGTTGCTAAAGACTGCCAAGAGTGACGTTTGGTCTACAAAATTTTTAATGAGACGGTGATCATGAGAATCTCTCCGAGCAGCCATGCTTTATTTAGAGCTCTGCAGCTGCTTTACAAGTTTTTGATTAAATCTCAAAGAATTCCTAAAATGTCTTCATATGATACCCTTTTACCATAAAGCAAGAAACTGAGGTCATGCCAGCAAGTTAGTCCTGAATCAGGAACAGAATCTAATGTTTCCTGTTTCCCAGTCCTGCATTAGAATTATTAAATCGCTACCTGAAATGTAACAGACACTGGGGGCTAGGTTCTCACTTGGCATAAAACCCAACCAGTCTCAAAAGCTATTAGGCAGGCTGAAGTCAGTGAGACCATAGTGACTTACAATATCAGAGTAGATGGTCCTGACTCCTTTCTTAAAATTGCTTGTTACAGTTTATATGGATTGACTGTCGAAACTCAGTGCTATTTAAAACAAAAATGGGTACTCGTAACACTGGGCTTTCTTTTTTTGCCTCCTTTTATTTTGAAAACAAATTGAAGGAGCGGTGTAACTGTATAATGGTGTGATAAATCAGTCAATTTACACTTGGCAGAATAAAATTAGCATTGCCATTACTTCATAATAGGGCATGGCTATGACTATGGAATTGATTTCAGAGCAAGGCTGATCCATTACCATTTTGTTGATATTGAATTTTAAATAGGATGATGAATTGCTAATCAATGCAGTTAAAGAACCAACTTAGGAAAAAACCCCCGATTGTTTACTTTTTTAATTGTGTCATTTTATTTGGCTTCCATATTGGGAAGTTCATATATATAATATTACAATTACATTGTGAACATTTGTGCAATTCAAGGAACAATCTTCATTAGACTAAGAGAGAAAATTTTCACTCATTTATATTCACTATAAACTCCCAGCATTTTTGGTGCACTGGGGGCTTGCTCTGAAGAGACGGACCAATGCTGCTGTGCTGTTTCATATCCTAAATAAAATAATCTAGTAACAGATGTAAGGAAGCTTTCGTTAATCCCTTCTTTGCACAAAAATACCTTTCCATTTGTTTTTCTTAGTTGTGCATACTTCTTATTCTAACCTATAGAGTTTAGATTTATGAGTTTATCCTAAAGCTGAAGGACGTTTTAGTCAGAGGGATTTTTCTCTTTTTCTTCCAACTTCTGTCTCTTCTGGCAGAGAGACCACACCACCAGAGATACCTCCCTTGTGTCTTATCTCAGATATATGTTTAATTGAACAGGTAAAGCTAATGTATGCGCATTCTTTGCTAGGAAATCCCTGTGATGGTAGAAGTAGAGAAAATATAAAATTGGACTCAACCTGCACATCGGCTGGGAACAGAGGTCTCTTATCTTGTGTATAAGTTACTGAAATCCTTCTCACAAATCTTCTATCTAGAAGAGAAATGGAAATTCAGTAATGCGATGATGCTTCCTTCTGGTGACCAGCATCTTTCCTATGTAGAAAAAGAGAACAGAAGCTACCTCTTATTAGAGTGCGAGTTTCAATTAAAAAATGAATATTTAGAAAATACTACTTTCCACATATCTTTATTTTAGCTTTTGTTTTCACAACGCCTGTAATCAAAGACCAAACACAAATGACAATGAAATGGCAGCTTGCAAAATTTCCAGAAAATTGAAACGAAATCAATTGCTAAATCAAGCTGAATTCATTAAGATGTAACTTTAAGAAGCACATATAACCTTTCTCTTTGCCTACAAGATCCTCTTCAATATGGACAGGATAATTATTAATCATGACTCCAATGAATCCCCACAATGAAACACTGCTCCAAAGTGAAGAGAATATGTTCAGTCTCTTGGAAGAAACGTTGAATAGGACTAAACAAGCTCTTTGCTCATGCTGTGCAGTTTCATTAATATAAGTGGGAGTCTCAAAGATGCTCACTGACAACTGTTGGAGTGCTCTCTTGGGAAATACCAGCAGAGAAGTGATGTGAAAATCCTTTGCTTGGGCAATTTTCCATAACCACTGGGTTATTCCACAAGCATTCTTCTGAAATCGGTTGAGGCATTCAACACATGTGAAAATAGACATGCCACGATCCTTTGTCAAATGTTCTTGAACAGCTTCCAGCAAGCAGGCTTACCAAAATAAGGTACTGCTCAGTGTGAATAGGGTTGACAAGATTTGGCTTCAGTATCTTGGAAATGTATTCGTCATTCCGATCTGCAATGACATGGGAAAAAGTCTATTGCTGCTGAGGAGAACAGCCATTTTACTGTGAAGAGCCCTGGCATTTAAATTATTCGGTGTGTTTTCCACCATTTTGCGCAGAGATTTCCCCTCTCCTCCCCCCATAATTTCACAACATTTTCTTCCCTGAAATGTGCCCTTTATTTCTAAAGCACTGAGTTACATAAACCTAAACTAAAAAGCACTGTTTTTTTCTGTCCTGAAAATGATTGTCTTTTGCATCATATTTGCAAAGATATCTCCTACCACCATGACACCCCAGCTTGTACAAACATCTATCAGCAGATTTTAATGATCTGCTTAGTGTACCGAACTATTTATGGACCTTTAAAATAATCAGGTATCAGTTTCTACTCTGTCTACATGCTCTCTTTCGGTTCCTGCCATTGCATCTTTGAATAACTAATGTTAGGATCATTGGGAATTACAATCAGTTAATTTTTAATGTATGGTTCTCTAGATAGAAAGTTTTAAATCTAAACATAAAAAAAGTATATTTAGAAAATATTCTGACCAGCAGTTTAGTAGATTGTAGGAAAACAAAGCTTCCCTCCTGCTTCTGTATGCTTATCTAGCTGAAGACTGGATTCATACATTGAGGGGATCACACAAAAGAACTCGTTACTCGGGAAATTCTTGTCACTGCTTTTGCACATGTGCTAAGTTTTCTCTAATCTTTGAGGTACTGAAAGTATCCTGATTCCTAGGTTCATGTCAGCAAAGAATAAATGTCTGAAAGTCTCTTTGTATGATGAGCTCCAACGAGGAACTGCAAATGACAGTAGGTTATGGAGCCACTCAGTCTCTTCACAACTTGTCTCCAAGTATGAGACACTTCATCTTCTCATTAGGGCAAAGCTCCTGGTAATGCCTATGAAGGTCAGTGCTTTCAATTTTTTCCATGTAATTGTAGATAATATTCTGGTTTTGGATGAAAAATTGCAAATATCTGGAAGTCAGACACAAATTTTTGGAGTTGTACTTAACTGGGAGTGAATTAATTTTATCCTGTGACACAGACTTTCTTTCTGCTGGACACTTATCTTTCAGGTATGGTGATTTTTTTCTGCGATTAAACTTGGACAGATGCATAGACATATAGATTGTCATATTGTCATATATTCCCATTCCCCCGGTGTCTAACAAAGAGCCATCCAGTTCCTTTAGTCAGATAACCTGGGAACAGTAGAATAACTGGCCTTTAAACCTGAAAAGATGACCAGGCAGCATTTTTAATGGGAAAAAAGTTATTTCTTTGCTATCAGGAAGGGGTGGACCAGTGCCTGAGGAACAGTATATGCAATAACACATTCCTGGCATATAGAATGAAAGGATTAATAGGCACAACAAACATTTTCTGTGACTAGGAACTGTAAACAGAGGAACAAATGCTTCTTTTTTAGTTTGAATTTATTAATTTGTCATTCCTTCTACCTTTCCTACATGAGCCGTAGAAGTACAAAATCTCTGTGTAACCAATTAAAACAGGACGGTGCTAACAAACCTATCCCTTTGGGTTACTCTCTAGTAGAGGTTGCTTCTTTATTAAATAAGGACTAAATTACTCCAAGAAAGTCAAGCATATATTTCAGGAAGATGAAAGCGTGAAAGTATCAGGAGAGATATTTCTTTAAGATTTTAGTTAGAGCTTTAGAAATTCTGCTCTCTTAGCCACTCAAAGTCATGCTTGGTGCTACGCCTGTCGCTTGCTGTACTTTTCACTACAGGAAATCCTGACTTTCAGCATCATGGGGATTAGACTGTTAAAAGGGTTCTTTAGTAACAGATTCAGGAATTATACAGCCTGGGACTTCAGGTCATTCTAATTTTGCAAAGGCCTCCTAATAAAACTTTTTGATACACCTTTGTCGTCCAGGGTAATGCTTTAGGCTGTGCTCTCTGCTCAAGTTTTAACTAGCCCATCTTTCAGAAGGAAAGGGACAATTGGGTTGGACTTGCTGTTCCCAGAAATCGATAGTTTGCCTTTTTCTGACTCCTTTTTTTCCCCCAACATTTGTAGTCCACATACCAGGGCCACAGGGCTCTCTAATATTGTGCCGTGGAGGAATTGGCTAAAGATATCTGCGTAGATATGTGCAAAAAGGTGCATTTGAAGTTCACTTTTACTATGCAACACAGATTGGGAGATCTGCCGAGGCAAGAGATTTTATTAACCTTAACTGCTTGAGGCTGAAGGTGAAGATCTGAAGGATTAGCCCGTTTTAGCAGTATCTGGGGATTTGCATTGTTGGTCCTGCACCTGATGTGCAAGAGGATACAAAATGGGGGATACTGATAAGATAGTGTCCAGGATTTCTAACTTACTTCTGAGGAAAAGAAAGTTATTTTAGGAATGCCTCCTTATGAAATGCAAACCATGATTACAGAAAATGGACCATTCACTTTTGTTGAACATATAATCTGAAAAACTGATGCTTACATGAAGTGAGCAGAGGTTTATAGGTAAGAACACTTTTTATTCCAGTTTGAGGAAATAATTCTTTCCTTTGCTAAGTATTTTTTACACTAGTAGAGATGTCCAGCATTACTGAACTGCAGTGAGTTATACCAGGAATTTTGTAAACTGTAGCCTTTGTCAAATGAGAACCTTAGTATGTGTTGTACCACTCAATGTTTTCTCCAGTGGTTGATATGGTATTTCAGACGAGTCTCCAGTAAAACAGAGTAACACCCTTTTGTTCAGAAAGTCATCAAAACCAGGGAGCTTATGTTCTTTATCAGCAAATTATTTGCATTTCTTTTGCTACAGTATCAGAGAGGGGAAAGAGAGACAGAGAGAATGAAACAGCAACAAAAAAAAAAAAGTGTAGAGCTCTTTGGCAGAGGTTCTAAAGCAAAGCCTGAAGTGTATTTATGGTTATAATTTTGCACAGATCACTTGGTGCTCTAACACCGTGCTGCTGATCACAACATAAATCACACTTTAATTTTAACCTTTGCAATTCATCAATAGTTTCAATATCAAATATAATTCAGCACTGACACTATTGGTTTACAGGTAAGTGGAATAAGAATGGAGGAGACTTAGTAATGGATTAGTTGGCTTGTCAACAGAGGCAGAAAGATTCATGTTGTCTTCTCTATGTTTCTATCACATGCACAAAGCTATAAATAACGGCAACAGCTAATCAGACACAAGAAAGATATATACTGTCATTGAAAATCAGTTATTTGTACCATCTAAGCTTTAAAAATTTAGCCACTAAAAGGGAATCCATTTAATAAAAGAGCATTTTTCTGCTTGTTTTACATAGCCATATATATTTAAAGGATTTTCTTCTAAACATACAAAATTAATTTTTTTGGTCATAGTAATAGTTCTGTTTCTGAATAAATGTTGATGTAACTCTGGAGAATTAGCAGTGGGTTTAGGGAAAGCATATCTCATTTGGCCATTTTTTTTTCCTTTGAACATGGTAACTTTGTAATTTGGCTTATTTTCCTGCTAAATGTAAAAATACGAGATTTGTCTGCTGTGAGGTTTCTTATTCTAAACTTGTTCACTCTGGTACCAGAATTTTGAAAAATGTCTAAGAGTTTCAAGTTTTCAACAGCCCCCTGAATGCTGCCCTCCACTCTTCACCCAGCAATTCAATGGGATGAACAGGCAACTAAGGCTGCATTGTGGTGGTGTCGGGGTGGTGATGGAACAGCGGCCTGCAGAGGCTGATGAATCTCAGTCTTTGCAGATATCCAAAATGTTACTGGATGTGACCACGCGTAACCTGATTTAACTTCAAAGTTAGCCCTGCTTTGAGTGAGTGAGCAGGTCAGATGACCTGCAGAGGTCCCTTACTACATAAATTATTCTATGATTCTATATAGAGACCTGTAACTCTTCGTAAGATGTTTCATATTATCTCCTACTTCTTTTTCCTCTCCTTTTATCCTAAATCTGGTTTTTTGAATCACATCCAACAGAAGCACAAATGACCTTGAAGGCTTTATTTGGGATGAAAAGCCCTAAATACTGAAAGTTTTATTCTTCCTTGTCCTTATTCATTCTGTTGACCGAATTATTTCCATCATGCTAAATCTCTATATGGAGTTACTAATTCAATGTTGATAATAATATTAATCTCCCTTGTGCTAAACTTTATACCCAGAATATGGACACATACATTCTATTGAGCTTATGGTTTGTGGTGTAATGTCAATATGCTGGAATGAAAAACACGGTGACAAATCATTCTGTGTCGATGTGGCTGTGAGCAAGCCTTCTTCCCTCTTCTTCCTCTTACCAGGGGTTACAGGGGATCCTGAGCAAATGCTAAAGCTGTTTAGTAGCTTATTGACACAAATCTTTCAAAACAGTTTAAGATCTTTAAGAGAAATTGTTGAAAAGCTGCCAGTGCTGGGCATGGGATACTTGTCTGCACTTGTGAGATTACAGAACATTAGTGCTATGAAATGCATGGTGAGTTAGAATTTTCCTCTAATCAAAGTTGTGTAAACACTAAAAATGTTTCTCTGTTTTACATGATTCATACAGACTGTGTGTTACCTCCAGGGAAAGACTGAGGAAACTTTTTCTCCATAGAAGTGTCCTTCTCTATGAGAAGTTTGTGTTTCTTTTTCCTTTGAGGGAGGGGTGGTGGTGTTGGGTTTGGTTTTTTTACTATATTTCAATATATATTTAATTGGTGGACTAGGACTGTTCTATAAAATGTCAACATTGCCTTTTAGGAAAATCAGTCCTCTTAGAAGTGCTCAGGTGTTTATGCAGCATGTTATAACACTAAGGTTATATGTTGACTGAAGAAAGTGAAAGGACTCCTTTAAAGACCTCCTACTCTTGTAGGAGGACATCACGTGCATGAATTTTCATTTAACCAAAATCCTGCTTCTTCCTTCCTTCCTTCCCTCCCTTCCTGAAATCCTATAAAAAATAAAGTAAAAATTAATCCAGACCTAGATCTCCATAAATATTGCAAAAAAATGAAGTAAAATCAGAGTCTCCTAAGGAATGATTATACATAATGTATACATAATGTATACATAACTGAGCTTAGAATAGTGAAAAGGACATGGTATCAACATGGCCTTTGCACTTTCCAAAATCATTGGCTTGTGTCACAGCATGGAATTAAAGTTAGGTGTTTGCCATTTTTTTCCTCCTGAAAAACTTTGAGGAGTACTGTGATATCTCTGGTGAAAAGTGACATATAATTTTGAAGGCAAATTATATTACAGTATCATTGACTATTAGGATAATAATGTGGAGCAAAAAGTAGGACTAAACCTCTTAATTTCAGTTGAAATGATCAACTATCAAATATTCCATCCTCGCTCGGGGCTTTAAATGTAAAAATATAAAATGTGCAGCAATGATGGATAGAATGAGACTTCAACTGCAATTTTTTTCCATGTATGAAATGTACCCTACAGATTCTGCTGGCATCTGTAGGAGAGGTGAAATCACAGGTACAGATCAGAGTCTTTGTGAAGAAGAAATGGCGATAGGACAGAGTGCTTGGGCATGTAGAGACGACTGCCTCCTTGTCTTTATAGCAGACAAATATAACTGAAATGGACTTTCAGAAAGGACCCAAGCCGTGATTTTTAACTTTCAGTCCTCTCTGAATAAATTGCTGCTTATGATAGGCTTCATTACTTTCTTGAAACCTGGCCATAATCAGAAGTTGGTAAAGAAGGAGAGCTTTTTATCATTTCTTTGGAGAAACACTGCATACTCACCTCACAAAACAATAATTGTACATTACTTTTCCCTGACATGTTATAGAAAAAAGAAAAGGCATTAGAGAGTAAGGTAAAGAGACTAATCTTGTTGAAACATTACATTCAAGCTAATGGCTTATGTTAGAGGAAGACCATGCTTTATGCTCAGGAAAGCAGTTTAGTCCGTGACTGGTATACGAGAGTTGGACCACAGAACTTTGAGTTCAGAATCTCCTCTACAATACTTTGTGTAGGTGGCCTACACTGTAGGTAATCAAGGACAGACTCGGCTATATTCCCTCATCGGGTATCACAGTGCTTAATGTGATAGCTCTTGGGTAGGACCTACTGGTAAAATACAAATAGTAATGCATCTCAGTACCAGAACTTTTAATGTACAGTATTATCTTATGTAAAAAGAGATCAAAAATATCCCCAGAACATGTTCTGAATATTCATGGATTGGTATAGGTACTGCAGCGTGAGAAGTCTGCAGAGCTGGGGTAGCTGTCAGTTGTATTTTAAGGTGTTTTGTTTTTAAAAAATCTTCACTACAGGAGGGAAAAATGCTGATTCTTCTGGAATGGCTCCAGTGCCAGCCGCTTCATATTGTTCAGCAGCAAGATTACCGACTCCTACAGCTCTCTCTTTTTAAAAAGTCACTGAAATCATCTCTGCTCCAAAAGACAAGACCATAAATACCAGTGCATTAGATAAAGTCAATGCATCGTTTCCCCTGTCATGTCCTACAGCATTCGCTGGTTTGGTTGGAAACAGTTTAGATGGCAATTTCAGACTCTCGACTCCAAAGCAGGGGTGTAGATCTTGTCAAGGCATTGAAAAGAAGGAGTAAGAAGTTGCTGAATGTACAAGAAAAGGGAGGTTTATATTTGTGTTGCCTCTGTTCTATTATTTCTCCTTGGCTTGCAATTGTAGCTTTTTAATTGCTTCTCTTTGTTCTTTGACCCACCGTTGTTACCTGGAACTGTAATATTTTTGCATCATCTTGAGATCAGCCCTCAGGAGCACAGCATTAACTTTCCCTTTCCTAGCCGTGATCCATGCTTTTACCATTTACCGGTCTTGTCATGGTGTGTGAGGCCCCACACTAAAGAATTGTCATTGCACCTGAGCAATGACAGCAGGTATTAACCTATAATAAGGAAAATATTGATAGCTGTCGTTATTCTTTAGCTTGGTTTTGTTACCGATTGGTTTTGAAAGAATGTCGTGTTAAATGCAATGGGAAAGTCTGCTTCCATGTTCCCTAACGTGTTATCACCAAGCACCACCCTAGCTTGTAAAACATTAAATCACTAGTGAAAGGTGGGAGATTAATAAGAGGTATTTTAATCTTCTCTTCATTTATTGCAGTACAAACAGCATGATGTGCAAAGGTGAAGGAAGGGAGGAAACAGAAGCTATTTTCTTTTGCTTGAGCTGCTTGTTAGATCTATCACTCCCTGAAAAGAAACTTCAGCAGAGTCAATGATAGTTAAGACCCTGACAGATTCAAGTAAGTCACAGGCTACATGGGCATCGATGTACTTCTTGGAAACCAGCTTCTAAATAAGTGCCAGCTCCAACAGTTTTAATGAGTTCCCCCTGAAATGCACCCCAAAGTTCAGTGCCTGCAGAAGTGCAAGGTGGTCCCGTAGCAGCGTGCTGGGACCCCACACTGCCTGGCGTGTGTTGGTGCACGTTAATAGCTCATGCAGAAGTACTAACACAATCTCTTTCACCTTCAGCTTGGTACAAAATGAATTCATACTGGAATCAACATACTTGTGTTCAAAGCTCTGCTTGGGCTGTGGAACACTGGGTTTTAACTGTTCCAAGTAACCAATTTTATTTATAAGGCTTCTAGCTGTTAAAAATCTGTTTGGGGCAGTCCAGCTTGTCATTCCAGACCCTTGTATTGTCAATATTTAATTTCCCTTAGAGAAGGAACGGCTTTGCTGCAGACTTGCTTGAAGATGGAGGGGCTGCCCCTGCAAACAGAATAAGCAGCTCGGAGCCCTAAAGTCACTTTTAAGCCCTGTCTGAAGCTAAGCTGAAGCCCTCTGGCCCCTCAGTTTGCAGAAGCCAGCTTTACCCTGTTTCGGTACCCATAATCTCAGCAGTACCAGGTGTGTCCTAGGACTGATGCTTTGACAAAGCTCTGCAGTGGTGAGAGAGCTTATTTCTCTTCCAGAAGGTGGTGATACTTTAGCAGCCCTTATATCATCAACTGCCATCATAGCAGGGAGCCTTTTCCAGGCCCTTTAAAAGTCATAAAACAACTTTCTCTGCCTCTCTCCATCTGCCAACCATCTTCAGTTTTCTGTCTTCCCAGGTCTTTCCATAGCAGGCAATCAAAAAAAAAAAAAAAAAGGGATAGAGCTTGTAAAGAGAAAAAAAAAGAAGAAAGAAGAAAGAAGAAAAAAGAAAAAAGAATGGAATATTTCTCTCTCTGCAAAGGGCACCTGTCTTTTACAAAGGATAAAATGCTGCCAGATGAGCTTAGCAACTTTATTAATCAATCTGCAGAGACATCTTTCTTATTTTTTCCCTTTGTAGGAAAAATCTTCATAAGAAAACAATCCAGGCAGAGGAAGACATATAAACCTCTGCAACCTCAGACCAGGGGGTGGGGTGGGGGTGTACTTTTCCTCATTAAGTTAGCCCTACTGTCTCCAGCAGAAATTTCTTATGGAAATTATATACCTTCTGTTTACACTTATTTATAAGTAATCACATTTAATTGCTTGCTTCTGTCCAGATTCTTGATTGAAGAGCATCACCTTTACGGCAAGTTCCCACAAACAGCAGTGTTCTCCATGCAAAAAGACCCAGGCAAGTGTCTGTTGTAATAATTTATTCTTTGCAGAGATTTACTCAGCTATTGGGAATTGTAGAAAAGTGCATATCAGTATATCAAAGCATTTTACAAACTCTGTAAAGTAGGGAACTAACACTTTATTGATGCTTATTTTAGACTGACAGAAAAACGGAATGATTCACCCAGAGTCCCATGGCGAGGACTGCCCTTCCTCTCCTGTACCGTCACTCTTTGGCTCCTATACACATGTCCTCAGAAGGCGTATAACTGTAAAGTTCTTCAGTATGAATAGAAAATGCTTTCACTAGTGTGGGATTTTTCACTTTCTTTGTACTGCATTAATGAAAACTCCCACTGCCGCCAGGAGATTAGGATAGATAGATGCAGGATGCCATGGCAAAGTCAGCCCCGTATGGAGACAGACACAGGATTTTATATCTAAAAGCCCTTTCCAAAGGTAGGTAGAATATCTGAATAAACAGAATGAAAATTCAGAGTGAAAACTAAAAAAAAATGTCCTGAAATTTGCTTCAGAAATGGAAAATGAGTGGGGGGAAAACCCCTCATTTTGAAACAGAACAATACAAGCAGACCTTTCTAAAGAGAAGACGACCCACTAATAAGAGGTTAATTCATCCACAGTCTTTTTTTCTGCGTCTTTAAAACAGAAAATATGTCATTCGAAGAAAGCCAATGCCGCTTACTTCAAAAGAAAATATAGCACAGGCAGTAAGTAATGATTATGTAAAGTAAATTGAAATTATTGAGTGAGGTGGTGAAGAAAGAAACATTTGTGCACTGTAAAGGCCGCTAATTTCTACTAGAACTGCTACTGAAATGTCCCAGTGATGCTGGTAAAAAATTTAAAATGTTATGTTTTCTTTTTTATTGCCGTATTGGTTAGAAATTTTACCAATATCACCGTAGACTCTTTATACCGTGTTTGTAGTTCCTTTGGATCACATTTGAAAGTGAAGCTGTGAGTTAATAACTGTATGGGAAGGGTCTCATTGACATCGTTATCACTGAGAGCAATGAATAATAACGTGAGTAACCGAATGTGTTAACTTCTTTCCTCTCCCTCCTGTCGTGCGTATCAGTGTAAGTAGCTCCTTCACAGTGGTTCCTAAAACTCTGTTTTCATATAATGTATCGATGGGCAATGAGGGAGCAATAGCTTGTTTTCAAACTATGTAAGAGGGAAGATAGCATCAGGCACTTAAAATTTTCCATCTAGACCTATTTTTACTTTTTAAGTTTTCTTCTCCCTTCATAAGGCTGAAGAGGATGAAAACGGCCAGGAAAATCTCTGTGTTTCTTGTGGTCCTGCTGCTGTCAGAAATTCTTGACCAGTCCCTACCTATCGTCCTGTTTGCCACTGTCCTTGGTAACCAGAGAGACTTCCAGAAAAAAAAAGCAAAATCAATAGGAAGTTTATCTGATTTTCAGTCAGATGCCTGCCACTGGGCACGCATTCATTGCCTACCTGTCCTTCCTTCTGATCAGTTAAATTAATGGCTGAGAAGCTGAACTGAAGAAAAACCAAACAAGTTTTGTACTGGAAAAGCTAACATGAGGCATATTGCTGGCAAAGGGCAGACAAAGGGAGGGCGTATGGAAAGATCTGGAGAGTTCAGAACATTGGATTAAGTCCAGGGATTTGTGGTTGAAAGTGGATAAATGCAAGGCATTTCTCTCAAGGGGCAGAAAAAAAAAAGAATAACAAGCAGAAATAAAATACAGGAGAGCAGGACAGAGAGCAGCAATGCAGAAAAGATTCCGAGAGAGACAGCAGGTAACAAATTAAATATAAGTGAAATGTGAGGCTATTAGGGGAAAATGCCACAGCTATTTTGGAGTGCATTCCTCATGAGGAGAGAAAAGCGATAATGCACATCCCCATAGCCTTACTGTGATTATAACCAGACTATTGTGTTCACTGGGGGGGAACCACAATGAATTAATGGTTCTGATAAACTGGAGGTGTCCAAGCAAGAGGTACCTGTACACGTTCTCTGTTAACAGGGTCCTTGGAAGTCACTGTGGTTTACCAGTGATCTATGATGGCCAGAAGAGACTTAAAAGGATGCTGTGATGCCAGGGAGAGTTTTGAGAGGGAAGATTCATTTAGCATCTGGACAGGTCTATGATAAAGGCCCTTTGCATTGCTGTGTTGTGGCAGTAATTGACTCTTAAATTTGAGAGGCTATGGACCAACTGTCCTCCTTGCTGATGAAGAAGTATGTGACCAAAAGAATCATCAGAAATTCAACAAGGAGCTGAATATCTGTGCAAACAGGTGATATTTTCTGCACTGCCCCAGATTTTCTCTCCTCCTCCACAATTCACACAATTTCATGGCACCTTTGTCATATCCAGTGAAGGTATGAAAGCAAGTTTGTGTTAATCAGGAATCTAAAAGAAATATTTCATTTTTAGTGTGAATTTGGTCCTGCTTTGCTACTACACATGGAAGATTTCAAGTTAGGGAAATGGAAGATAATTTTAAGCTTTTCCATAATTCCTCGGTGTACATCAGAGGGGATTCAGTCTGTCAGACAGATCTGCTCCAGAAAATCTGCTCTATTTCATGATACTTCAGATTTTTTTCTAGTGTAATTCATATTTTAATCTCAAATACTTTTATAAGAGCACATAAATAGTTAATGGATGTCAAAAAAGTTTTAACTGATGCAGAGACCAAGTAATGGGCTAGCCTGGTTACCAAATAACATACAATCCCTGGCTTAAAATAAATTATTCTTTATAATCTGGAGTACTGGCTATTGTATTCTCTAAATAATGTGTTAAAAACTTCATTGCTTTCAATTAAGCATTTAGAAAAAGGAATCTCAGATCCTCTAAAATATCTTAATTTCAGATCAAACTAATGTCAAAACTGGTCTTACATTTTCCGTTTTACCTGTCCACTGTCTTTGAGACTGGCCTCCTTTCCCTTTGCTTTTTAGTCTATGCCCCTTCTCTCATCAACATTATTCCAAAAACTCAAAGTGCAGGAGTTGGGGGAAAAATAAATCTAAGAAAACAAATCTTTGTATCAGTAAAAGGTGAAGGGTTCTAAATCTTCCTGTCATATTGGAAGTCACCTTCTAGGCAAGCTACAATCACTTTTTAATTAGAAATTGTAATTTTTAAAGACACTGCACTGATAGGATCAGTTAGTGACTCCACTTGGTTCAGATATCTCAATATATTTGTGGTTTCAAGTTTATAATTATACCGGAAAATGCAATAACATTCAGTTGCATGATAGATGATACTGTTATGTGTTATAAATTCAATATTCTTGAGTAGCATTCATTTTTTGCAGTCCTTTGAAAAGGAAGAGGGTGATGAAGTCTACAATACCCTGCTTTTTTTCAGCCACCTTTGTTCTTAGACCTTGAGGCAAAATATTTTTTAAATTACCTTGTAGATACTTTCTAGAATCCCCTCTCACATTTGTTTTCCATTTGAATCATACTTTTATTACCATGAAATAAATAAATACATTCATATTATGCATATAACCCTACAATTTCCTTTGAAGTATTTCTTACAGGCTAAAAGGCTTTGATAGGGGATGTCTAATTTTTTACAGATTTTCACTGGAACTACATTGTAATATTGTTATATTATTTTCTCATACTGTTGTGGGTTTTTTTTTTTTTGGGGGGGGGGGGGAGCTTTTTTTTAATAAACATTAATCCTTGGTGCTTTAGTTTGGGACCGAAGTGAGGCAACACTTTTTATCAGAGCAGTTAATTCATCATTCTTCATTCCAGTAATATAATAAATTATTAAAACAGATTTTGTCCATCTGTGACTACGTGCACATGGGAGAGGGAAGAAAACTTTTAAAATCTTTGCTATTCTTCTGACCAATGCTTAATTTCACTGTTCATCCACTTGCCCTTGAAGATTCAGTCCATCAGTCCATTGAATTATTTGCTAGCAATTGTTCCTCCTCTGGGAGCCCGAGATGCTACCCAAATGTGAAATGGGGGGCCTTTCCCCCCAGAAGTGTACAACGGAGCTCAGCTGCTGCTGCCGTCATTGCTGTGAGAACAAGATAAGGACAGCAATATCCAAGCAGGGGTGTTCAGATCAGGCTGCAAAATCTCCTGCAAAAGTAGAATAGTTTTGCCTGAACTGAACTCTACACTGCTACCACCACTGTCTGGGTAGATTAAAGCAGACTTGAATATCTCTACATTATACTGTAGTAGTCTTTCCACTGGTATTTTGTTATCTTTTTCTCCAGGTTTTCCATTGGTTTTGATAGGCATTAAATCAGCTTCTTGCTGTTTCCCTTTGTATGCTGACTTTAAAGATGTTGAGTCAGGATCAGGGGCTAGTCTTGATGGAGTGTTACACCCCACTGGCTTCATCTTCATCCTTCACTTAAAGTCTTCTTAATAGTTTGTTTCTCAAACGTTTCCTCTTAGACATCCAATTTTAAATAAAAATAAATAAGAGAGAGCCCTAAGCTGTCCCTTTTGGAAGAAATTTCTGATTAATATCTGTTCTTATTCAGGAGATGTTTGCTTCATAAAGCTATTTGACATTTAAGATTCAATCAATTATAATCTCACCTCAAATTTTGTGCTAGCAGAATCAAGCACAAGCAGTGTACAATAGTTAAATCATAAACCAATTAGGAATAGTAGTTCCTTTAGGTAATAATACTGTTAAATAAAATTAAGCTTTTCATTAATTGCTTCAGATGTTTGTAACTGACAACTATTTCATGTCAGATTTCAACACACTTTCAGCTCAAAATGTGCATGTTAGGAATAGGCTGTTTAACATACAAAGAACACTTAGTTTCTAATCTCTGGATGTTTTGTGGTTCTTTTGCACTTTTTTTTGTGGAAAAAAATATTCTGACTAAATATGCCAGGAAAGACCTGGCACAATGTGAAATATGTAATAATAAAATAATGTGAAATGAAGGAAAGTGAGAAAGAAGTCAATGCCTTATTTTTAAATTTTGAAAGTGGCCATGTATTTGTGAACAGACAGGGAACTGTTATAGATTACTGTATGTATCTGAACTAGGAGTCCTCTGTGACAGGAACTTTGTTTGATCAAAGCTGGGATTTTTTTCATTTTTTTCAATAGCCAGTACACACAAAACAACCGGGGTATTTCATTAAATGCTGCATCTCTAAAATGTAGTAGTTGTGCATTGGAACCATCTTGAATGTTTCCCCAACCATCTAGTGGGAGCAAAGAACTAAGAGAAGGATGTAACAACATTAAATTGAATGAGTCCTGTAGTTAAAGGTTTTGTAAACATCTCTACTTTGTAGGTTGTTGTGAACTCCACAGAGACTATTACCACCTGAGTCAAGGCAGTTATTTTTTTTACTGGAAATAAAATATTTTTGTTTTAACACAAAACACATATTACTTCTGCAAAAATGTTCTTATTTTTCCCCTAATGTCAGTAAGTTTTTTGACTTGGGGATTTTTTTTTTCATTCTTTTTTGAATTACAAATGAAATGCAATTTTTATAGGTCTGTTTTTTTTTTTTTCCCCTTTACCCAATCTCAGTTTTACCAGTTTACCAGAGAGTTAATCTTGTTTTCCTCCTGTGTTAGTTCTTTACCTTCTATGCTTTCAGAGCTGATCAACTTGAATTTGAGTAGAATACCCAAGCTCATTCACAATTTCAACTATATCGTTTATGACACGATTGAGAAAAAAAAAGAAAAAAAAAAAAAACCCACCCTGAAATAGCTTAGCAGCCCCATTGCCTTGCACTGTGGGTACATTTCAGCAGCATTGAATGGAATCCCGATGAGACTGTAAAGGCCTCCCGGAGCTATTGGATAATACTGGGTAAATGCCGGTCTTGAAAATGTTTTCCAACAAATTGCATTATAATTTTAAAAGAATTGCCTGTCATTATCATGGTCTGTAATGACGTGTCTCTCTGAAGACCCCTTGGAGTCAGCTTTCTGATTTGTCATACAACCTTCTAACATGGCATTACTGCTGAAGGAGACATCGCGTTATAATATAATGAGGTGCCATTCTCATCAAGTTAAACTCTCGTGCATCAACATCGCTGGGAGAGGGAGGCCTTTTAAAGGTTTTCACCGTGACCTTGGAAGAACTGTCTTGTGCTTCTGCATGTCCAAATTTCTGTAGACACCTTTCAGAGGACAGTTTTAACTGCTCACATATATTACTGCACAGACTAGGCAGAAGGGTAAAGTTGCATTATCTTCTCAGGTTCTATCACAGCAGGTGTCACCTGTAGGAAAGCTCTTCAAAAATAAAATTGCATAAAAAGGGAAAGGGATGGGGGGGGGGGGGGGGGGGGGTTTGCATAATTGCACCAAGTGTGAACAATCAGCTAATCTTGGTGATAAGCTGAATTTGGGTTTAAGCCAAATTGTAGCCCAGAAACAGCTTTAGTGCTCTGGTAGGTCATGTCTTCTGTCAGTAGAGGAAAGGTAAGTACAACCCTCATATTTTTTTACGTCCCTTTGCAGACCTGCCTAAGGCTGGCAGCCAGAGAGGATGCTGATGCTGAACTGCTGCAGGGGCAGGGAGATGCAGCCAGAGTGGTGATTGGAAAAACCGCTTCTCATTTCTGAGGCTCCCTTCTTTCTCACCATCAGCGTGCAACTCATGGAGAAATCCGTAAGAGTAACACTGTGATTGAATCAGAGAGATGGAAGTTGAAAGTCCCTTTTAAAAGGGAAAGATGTATTACAAAACTGTAAAATGACCACAGGGTCACCATCCTCCAGCCTTTTCTCTTTCTTCTCGAAACAATTTGACTAGCTGATGTCCCTTGCCTATTTTTCTCATGTTTGAGGTGCCTATTAATAAATACAAACCTATTTAAAGTATACCTATGCCTCTGAATTGACCTTGAGCACGAAAGAGAATCTTATCCTCTCTACAAGCCCTTCCCTGTAATAAATCATATGCAGGTCCCAGGAAGGCACTAAAATATGTGTGAGGCATTGGACATGTCTTGTCCAATTTGTGTTAAAATTTAGAGACAAAATCTACCTGGGCAGAGCATCCATTGGGCCAAGTTTTAGTTGGACTTTTTAAAGTTATGCTGAAAGCAGGCTTTAACAGAGCACAAGTTTCAACATTAAGTATTGTTCTCGCATCTCTGTAACTTGCATTTTTATTGTATACCATCAGCCTAAATCCCAAGTAGCTATTTTTCTTCTCTGATTGGACAAGCAGGCTAGCATTAAGGTAGAAGTGTTATTTATACTATGAGATGAGCTAAATACATCTCTAGCCATTTGTAAGAAAGGTAGCCAAAAAGAAAATAAAAAGGTGGTATTATGGAAACTGCAAGCATAGTACATTATGATGGCTGTTGAAAAGAAAATCCAGGGAACAGGTGAAATTGTTCATAGCGTATATTATCAAGAAACAAATCTCATGCACCTTGAGTACAGCTATTGCTATTTGCACAAAATAGGTGATAAAGGGAAACATGAAGAATTGTAGACCCATCAGCTTCCTGTCTGAAGCACGTAATGTCTTGCTTTCACCGAAGTAAATGGTACAATGTATTAATGACGTTTAGTCAACCAAAAGAACCGGTGGATTTTTTTGGTCAGGTTCTCCAGTCACTTTTATGCAAGGAGTGAAATACTATTTTCAAAAGTTTGAAAGAGACATATCTTGGCAATTCCTGGAAATAGCTTCTCGGCTAAGCTGTGCTGTGATTTATATGAATTAGTATCAGTCCAGCTTCACTGTGAAATTAAATACTACTAGTCCCAAGATATTCAGGTAACTTTTTTTCTTAATTTACTTTTGATAGGTGTAGTGAGTACATTTAAAAGTGGAACAGTCATTCGAATTTTTCACCGAAAGTACAACTATAGATTTTTCTCTCCTTTAGTCCTTAGTGCTTTTTTTGCCTTTTCATGTAATAAAAGCTGACTACTTCCTTTCTCCACCAAACATGCTGGATTTCTGCCTTTCGGATGAATTGCGTCATGCTTCTTTAGGCAAACTTGTGGAAAATAACCATCCGCAGTCCTGCTTTTCCACTCGTGAGTATTTCAAGAACCTTGCAAAAGGAAAAATTGTAACAGATACATGTTTAGTAACAGCCTATAGTAAGATTTATCACATCTGGATGTATAGGGGTTGGGTTTTTTTGGTGAGTATTTCTGGGGGTTTCTTGGGGGGGTGTGGGGTGTGGTTTTTTGTTTTGTTGGTTTTTTTTTTTTTCTTTGTGGTTGTTTGGTGGGGGTTATTT
>NW_009258543.1:490728-491359 GCF_000687185.1 Egretta garzetta
GCTTGGTGGGGTGTGGGGGTGGTTTTTTTGTTTTGTTGGTTTTTTTTTTTTTCTTTGTGGTTGTTTGGTGGGGTTTATTTATATTTTTTGGGGGGGTGGGGTGGGGCGGGCTGATTCCAGTGAAGAAACAACTGACAATGATGCCCTTGAGAACCACTATATATTTCTGAGAGCAGGGAAAAACAACTGTAATTGTATCTCTGTACCATATTGCAGAGATGTAGTGCTGTGTTGCGGGATTTTGTTCAACAACAGGATTTGAGTTAGAAGCTGGAATGCTTTAGAAGTGTGAAAGATGAAATTTGTGTTAGTGGAAGATATATCAGGCCATTTTATCATTAGTTAACCTCTGACTCACGTTGCATATACATAAATTTTGTGACTATATAAGAAAGCCACAGTAAGATTTCATGTTTGGCACTGAGATAACCTGAGAGAAAACAATTGGAAAGTAGCATTCTTCAAATATTTCATAGTGTTATTGTCCCAATGTTAATAACGTGAAGCAAATTGTACGATTTCAAGTCAAATGATGAAGTCTGACATTCTGAGATATTCCAGTTTTCCAAAATCATGCTTGTAGAAGTGGGAAGAAATGCTTTCCTGAGTCGTTGCAGGAATGTGTCTTTTT
>NW_009258543.1:491392-558026 GCF_000687185.1 Egretta garzetta
TGTCTTGCATTTATACTTTAAATAGTGGCTGCAGTTCAAGGGCTTTTTCTCGTGGGTTTTCATGTATAACTTCCAAAGTTAGATATCATTATAGACAGTTTGGGTTTTATTTTTTTAATTAAACTTTCTGCATAAATCAAAAAAGCTGGAGAAGAATAACCTTTAGCTAAATCTAACCAAAGGTGAGATTTTAAACCTGCTACTAAATTGATGATAAAATGTGCACTCGAAGAAAGTGCAAGTAGTCAGTGGGTTTCTCCTCTTGGTCCAAGGCAAGATGAGCTTTCCCAACATATTTCTGATGAATGTTTATCAAATCTCAGTCCCTAAATACTGGCACTGGGGTCCCTGTGCATTACGGAGGGCAGACGGACTCCTCAAGTACCTCGCTTGTATGCAATGCAACGAACAGCTGTTACGATTAGCGTAGCAATAACTTCGTATCTTCCCAAACCTCCTATTCATTCAAAGAGCTGATCTTTCTGAGTTATACAATGTACTCAGAAATGTAGGTTGCATCGCAATATTGCTAAATATAAGCTTCAAAATGTATTTTCTGCCAGTCAATATTGTACGCTCGAGTAAAGAAGGAAACCAATGGTGAATGCTTGATTTGAGTAGACATAAGTGTGGTGCCATTTGCATCGGAAGGTTAGAAAGCCTTGCCATCTTTATTTGTGAACTACTCACCGAGGGTAAAGACTATCCCAGCTAAAATGATTAAATAATTTTGGAATAATAAGTCTGAGAACTTTACAGCTCACCGGAAAACATTTTGTGAACAGAGACTGTTATTAACTTTATGAAAAAAAATCACTTCCCTCTCTATCTCTGTCACCTCACACCGAACAAAAAACAACAGGAGAGTAGCATTGATAAGTTGCTGTGAAACTTGAAATGAATAACCTAGAGATGGATTAAAACGCCTCATAAAGAGTGCTTCATCTTCTATGCTCTATCTTGAGATGCAGCTGGGAAAGAAATGTTCTCTTTGAAGCCTTCGTGAAAATGGCAGGTTTCAAATAATCTGTAATTACCTAAAATGTCATGATCTAACACATGTGTTTTCTACAATTTTCAAAGCAAAGGGCAGACATCTGCACCCAAGGTTTAGTCAAGGAAGGAATGCTATTTGCAAGATATGCTTTAATTATAGTGCTCTTATGAGAAAGTTTGCCACTGGAAGGATTTCATTTTTGATACTTTTAGCAATAGCCTCAGCATAGAGGGCACACTTTTTTAATAAAAAGGAGTAAGTTTATTACCAGCAATGAGTTAGCACGTACAAAGACTTCTCCCACTGATAACAAAGAAAAATTGTCTGATGTGACTTGTTTATTCTCTAAACACTCCAGAAACATCTATTTACAGAACAGTTAGCAACGCACAGCTTAATTTTTACTAGAATCACAGACAGTTACAGTCTGGGTTTTTTTTTTTTGGAGATCCCTGTGTACAAAACTCTTCTGAATCTGTTCTATTACATACAATAAATCACTATCTTATGGCCTACCTATGTATACAAATTAAAATAACTATGAATACCACACCTGATTAAATTAACAGTCACCTACCAAGGTGTGCTAGAAAGGACTAGAAGAAGAAGGGCAAGAAAAGTGTCAAGTGAAGGGGGGATCCAGAAGCTTGCACAGATACCTATGAAAATCAAGGTCAAGGTGAATTTGTGACTCAAATTCAAATAGGATATAGTTTTGTGTTATGGAGCATGTCCAGAGGAGAGCAACAAAGCTGGGCAGGGATCTGGAGCACAAGTCTTATGAGGGGCAGCTGAGGGAACTGGGGTTGTTCAGACTGGAGAAGAGGAGGCTGAGGGGAGACCTTATCGCTCCCTACAACTGCCTGGCAAGAGGGTGTAGCAAGGTGCGGGTCGGCCTCTTCTCCCTGGTAATGGATGATAGGATGAGGGGGAAATGGTCTGAAGTTGCACCAGGGCAGGTTTAGGTTGGACATTAGGAAAAATTTCTTCACAGAAAGGGCTGTCAGGCGCTGGAAGGGGCTGCCCAGGGAAGGTGTCGAGTCCCCATCCCTGGAGGTATTTAAAAGCTGGGAAGATGAGGTGCTTAGGGACATGGTTTAGTGGTGGGATGGCAGGGGTAGGGGTGGGATGGCAGGGGTAGGTTAACGGTTGGACTTGATGAACTTAAAGGTCTTTTCAAACCTAAATGATTCTATGATTCACCAAGTGGTCATCAGTATAGCAGTATTTGCACTCATTCTTGCAATCCTGCAAGACTTGTAAAATATATTACTTAAAAGTGAGAGAGGGGTGATATTTTTCATCTATCTGAAACCCAATAGGAGCTTTTCATATGGCAGAAACAATGAGCATCCATCAGGGCCATAGGCGCGGCACCAACTTGGTGGTTATCTAATGAATCATTGGTAATACTTTCTTCAAGGGTTTGGTAGCCTTGGAAGGTTTCACTGCAGAAATTGTTCTTTTTGTGAGACACAGTGATCTCATAGCACTGGGTAACATAAATAACGGTATGTCAGGTTCGCATCTAGCCCTCTCATAATCCATGACTATTTGGACAGGGACGAAGCATACAACTTAGAACGATCTATCAGCTCTGTTTCTGCAAACAAGTGTGTATTAAGCTCATATTCTGCATTTGCTCAATTTTCTTGGCTTCAGACTGGAGTAGGGAACCTGTTATAAAACACCTGTAATAGCCGCCTGGTAAATAGCATAATTTGTTACATAGCAGATAGGGGGGAAAGGCAGGTTTACGGTGGAGAGCTATATCAATAAGTGCTTTGGTTTCAATCACAAGTGCATCGCTTTTTTATTTCTTCACATAAGGTGATAATGAAGAATGATGACCTCATGTCTAGACCTAAGCTTTTAACTTTGTTGCAGCTCTGGGGGCTTTAATGTTTTTCAAAAAGCAATCAATCAAGTGCCAAAAACTGTCTGGCTAATTACCTCTGAGACTTTCTAAAACTCTCCATTCTTTCCTCATAGAAATGTAGTATTTATAAATTGCTTTGTTGAAGCACAAACTAGGTTATGGCCTATTCTCCTCTCCACCTTTCTTTGCTTCTGCTCTATACTTATGGAAGTACTAATGTTGTGAATCTCAGCACTTGACAGTGTTTCTTTCTACCTGAGATAACCATCATTGTTTCCTCCTGAACATTTCTGGAAAAACATATTTATCTTATGATATGAGATTAACAAGAATATCGAAGTTGTGGGTAACTCGGGGAGGGAATTTAAGAAAGTGTAACTGATGAACACCCAGTCACCCAAAGACCTGATGTCACCTAGGATCCAGTGGAGACGAATAGCAACAATGATTTATTTGACTAAACTTGAAATTTTTTTCAATTATCTGTTGGAAGTCAGAGGTATTCAAACAGAACAATAAATAATCAAGCTAAAAAAACCCCAAAAAACCTGCAAAGCACCTCTGGAGGTCTTGCAGTTCAACCTGCTTCTTCAAGTAGGGAAAACTTCAGCACTAGATCAGGGACCTCAGGGCTTTCTTTGGGCAACCTATTCCAATGCTTGAGCACTGTCACAGTGACGAGGTTTTTATCCCGTATTTCCCTATCTACCTGCTCAATAGCTATCTGTGATTAAGATAGCAAGGACTTTCTGTGTGAAGGTCTCAGTAAGAGGCCAAATACTTAAGGATGAGCTACAAAAGATGCTGTTTTAAACCTTTGTATTTTTGTCCAGATACCTGAACGTATTGGCCTCTTTCTAGTACCTTCAAACGCTTTTGCATCCCACAGAGAGAATATTTACAAATGTCTCCATCTTATCCAAACTGAAAATGCATATAAAAAATCAGCTCTAAATATATGGGGCTAAGCTTCACTCAGCTCGTTTTGGCAACTAGTAGCTTTTCTATAAAAAACACCATCTTCAGTGGAACAGATAAATGACAAGCCTAAAATTTCAATCTTGAAGTGGTATTCACACTTGCAAAGTCTGACCAGTACATCCAGTTATGAGAAACTATTTGACTAGAAGGTAATCATAGACTTTTAACATAGACTGTTAAAAAGGTTTCATTTCATAGAAAGAATCTACCAAGGCAGGGGGAAAAAAAAAAAAGATCAAAGCATAAGAAGTAAGGCTCTGCAGGAAGCCCCTTCATTCTGTTGGGCTAGCCGGACAGCAGGCAAGGAGACCCTTGCAAGCACGCAGAATGGAACTAAGTGTACAAGAGAGTATCATATATCAAAGCACTCAAAGTATAATTTCCATATTACTGATAAGAAAAACTCTCCAAATTGTAATGAAATAATTCTGGGCTCAAAACCTTCACCCAAAAAGCAAAAATGCAGTATATAAGCCAAAAAAAAAAAAAAAAAGACTCCAGTTATTAGAGGCTTTGTGAATATTTGTGACATACAAGAAGAATGATCCAAAACTAAAAAAACCAATCCAGCTTCTGAAACATTCACTAACACAAATACTTCACAAGGAGCTAAGTGTCTCACTTGATATAAAAATGTGCCGGTGCTACGTATGTGGTGAGTAGAAGGTTCAGCGGGGTAAAAGGGAAGACAGTGTTCCAAACGGAGAGCTGAGTGTGACTGACTTACTTGAGTCGTCCCAAACTGCAGACCAATGTCTCCATTAGTTTTTTTTTTTATTTATTTTCCATAATTGGAAAGAAACTGTGCATGTGGAAGAAATGCATAGTCACATAATATCACAGAATAAGGACATATATTCATCTTAAGCCACTAAGATAACCGCCCTCTATAGCCACATAAGCATGAGTAAGGCAATGGATATGTAAACAGTTTACAGTGTGCTTATAGAAAGCCTTTATATACATCGTTAATGTGATACAAGGTAAAAGACAGTCTCCATAGGATTTAATGTGACATCTGAGAACTTAAAGAATTTCTGGTTGCTCCATTACAAAACCCACTATTCCACATCAGTTGAACTTTTAATTCTCTTCCAAACAGAAAAATATTTTGAAATGTCAGGATATTTTATAGGACTGCTCTAGGAAGCAATACTTAAATTTTTATACAGAGACTAGCTGTTTCTTCCTGTTTATGAGTTTTAAATATTCAGTTGTTTGTCAAACTACTGGGCTGTACAACTCCATCTCCTTTTTTTTTTTTTCCAACCATAAGAATATTTACTGCAGTAGGCTCTTAACAGCCGAATTGTTGTATAATCATGCAAAGACTGAACGTTAAACAGGTCATAGGGTAATTAAGATTGGAAAGGACCCAAGGAGGATATTTAGTCCAAACTCTCGCTTAGAATAATTAGTGTATAAATTTTTCTTCTTAGTCTAAATATTAGTGGGAAAATTCAGATATTTCTGCTTTATATCTTTTCCAAACTCAACATTGCACTACAAAACCAGTTCTGAAATAACAATGAGTTGCAAAAAAAATCCTGAGCTTTCTTTTGTGTTAATACCTTTAATATATGTAATACTTTTTTGTGACAGTGGAACTTAAAATGATGAAAAGTTTGAAGTTTATCATTAATTTAAATACAATGAAGTAAACACACAGTGTGTAATCATATGAGCTAGTTTTTTTCCGGGTAAACTGAAGTATAACTCCAATGTTCTTCGAACATCAACAAAATCAGGAAATGATTGCAACTGGCATTTATAATAAGCACTAGTTATGGTTGATGTATGAGATAATTATAATGCTTTGCAGGAAAATCTAATAAATCCCAGAACAGTTACTCTGTAAAATCTATTTTTATGGAAATTAGGGTATGAATATTGCATCTATTATAGCAAGAGGGCTGTACAGGCAATTCTGACAGCCTCAATCAAAAGCAGTGTCCACTCCTGAACAGTAATTGTTTCTGAAGTTTTGCAGACGCAAAATAACAGGTGTTCCGTTTTCTGAAATGAATGGTTTAATATTAAAATATGAAACTCTTTATAATTGGCACAGCTTGCTGAACTTCTGCAAGAGACACGCACCTGTTTGACACAGAGGTTAAAAGACTGAATAAGTTGTGGTGGATGTAGTTTAATGTTTTGGGAATCAATAATGTACCAAGAGTTCTAGTTTGAGTTAAACTTCTGATATATGCAGCATCCTGAGACTAACCAAGGCCAACGTATGGTTGTATTGGATAGGAGTTATAATGAACGACACCCTAATTTTAATTCTACAATTAAATTGCAAAATCCCCCTTATTGTTTTTAGAAGAGGTTAGTAAACTGGAGTTACCTCTGATTTACACAGCCCAAGGATGGAAAGCTCGTTCACAATCTTCCATTACAATTCCTTAACTTTTATGGATATGAAAAGCAAAAGACAGAACATCCCCTAGAGAGCAGACAGATGATTGTGAGAATAACCTGTCATTCTTAATCTTGGTTTTAAAGTGTTTCTTGAATGCTTCGGGTCCTTTTTGCCTGGGAATGCTTTTCAAGTTTTCATCTCCAAAAGATGATAGAAAGCTATTAATATGACTTTATGCTTGTCTGAGTTCCCCAAGGACAAGCTTTCAGTATCAGATTTCTAAGATAGGCATCTATAATCTATTTTGCATCAACTCGGACTGCATTTGCACATTTGCAAGAGTTATAACCGGTAGGTAACTTGATGCGGATGCCTAATTTTAAGTACTGTAGCAAACGATTCTGGAAAACATCCCAGTTCTCAAAAAGTCAGATAAACATGTGCTTAACCTTGGACATAAACTTCCTCTGAAAGCCATACAGCTAGCGAATCTCTCACATACTTTCTGGAGTCAGAGTTGATTTAGAAACTTAGAAGTAGATCATGTGAATTAGATAAATCTCAGTCTTGAGAATTGTCAGTCATTTGCCATTTTAGCTGCTAGTACTTCAGTTGTAATTGCTATCAACAATATGCTAGGATTTCTTAAAGTAGAGTAAAGACGAGTAGAAAATACCCTGCAAGAAAGAATACTGGCAGACAGAACAACTTCTTTGGCAGCCTGCTTGCTATTTTGTTAGTAGATATACCAGCAGAAACAAGCTTCCCCTACACTTTCAGCTAATATTTCTGGTTGATCCCAGCTGCAGTTTAAGCTGGGCTTGCAACATGTTTTCCTCCTCTTTAAAAATTTTTCAGTTCATCTATCTCACCCAGAACATTTCTTATTCACACAGTTGACTCATGTGTCCTGGTCTCCCTGACACGGTAGAAACATTTTTGTCCTATCCAACAAAGAAGTAGAATTGTAAAACATAACGCGGAAATTTATTACATCTTTGCATAAGATTCTCAGTTTCTGATTCAGAGAAGCTTTCATGCTCTCTTCAGTCAGGTCTTGAAGGTATTAATTCCCTTTGAGTCAATTCTCTAAGCCTTTTGTTAGAATTCCTCTTCTGTATCTGCTTCTTTATGAGGAGCCAAGTGACTACCACATGAAAAGAAGATAATGGGATATATTTTATCTGGATTGAGAAGCATCTGCCAAGTACATCTCAGAGGAGCTGTCTGTTAAGAAGAGTTTAGAATAGGTAGTTTACCCCATTAAATATCAGCAGAAGCTCTACTTTTGCATTGATTTCCTCCATCTATATTCTCAGCTGGGAAAGCACAAAAAGATTTTAGAGAGAAACAAGAAAATATTACAGACTGATGCAGCAACTGGAGAAAAATTAGGCTTGTATTGGTAAGAGTATCAAATTCTTTGCTGTCCTGTTTCTATACTCTCCTGGTCTTTTTCCTACCCGGTGTTTATAATTAGAGAGAAGGATTAGGGTCTAGGTACAAAGCCTGTTGCTACTACTGGGAATTCTTTTCTCAACAAGTTGAAATCAGCTCATGAATACAGCTCATGAATCCAAGAAGGGAAAAAAAGATCCAAACTGCGTTTGGGTTTGGGGTTTTTATTTCTTTGTTTGTGTTGGATTTGTTCGTGGTGGTGTTTATTTTGGATAATAGCATAGATTCTTAATTCCTCAAAAGTTTGAGCATCTATTAAGCTGACAGATAAATCAAATTAGGCACATGTTTAGCCATCTTGATAAACTGAGTCCTTGGTTGATAGTAGGAACTCCTGAGGGCCTGTGAGAAAAAATTAAAGCTGGGGCATTCCAAAGAGCAATAGCATGGTATTAGCATAATGACTACACAGAAAATATTGATGAGAGCCTGGTAAAAGAAGCTGGGTTTCTTACATTTTAATTTCTTCGTTAGATTTTTAATTTATTTCAATTCAAAGGGTTTAACTCTTTTTTTCTTCAAGAACCTTTTGAAAAGTTCATAGAACCACTACAGAATTAAAACAGTTTGGTGGGTGCCATAGCATACATTATCTCAAAGATAATATTTTAGCATGAACAGCTTTTAAAAGTTAATCACCTAACCAGCACGCATTCCTAATTGATCTCTCCCTCTAGGACTGCTACATTTTCTTGACCTTTTAATAACTGATGGCTTTAGAGAAAAGATTCTTCAGATAGCTTCTTAAAAGTCAAAAGAAGATCTGAGGTATATCTGCAAGATCTGAAGAAGACATACCTAAAGCAAGTCATGGATTTGTGAAGTTCTGGTTTCCTTGCTCTTCCCACACGTTGCAGTAAGTCTTCCAAGGACAGAATTTGGAGATTGGGATGGGTTGAATTGTTCTGCATTTGAGGAAGCTCATTTGGGAGATGTCAGTCAACTACTGCCCCCTCAATATATGAATGTGGGTTATTTAGTTTAAATATCTTTAAAGAGATAATCAAGGCTGTGTACTTCAAGTTCAGGTATCTACATCTGCTAACCACACATGCAGATGGTAAAGTCTTTTGCCTGCCCTGTCTCTTGTAGTAAACCCTTTCAAATTGTTGAGTTTCAGATCTTTTCTTCAAGAGTTTGTAAACTAAGGTTGTTTTTTCTTCAAATTCTTTTAGTTTTCTTTGCTTAGTTTCACTTTTAATTAGCTTCATTCTCACATTCTATATAATATCTAGGTTTAACTGAAAATTTACACTGTATGGGTAATGTTTTTTAAATAAATTATTTAATTCTTAGAAATTACTTCAGCAAATTTGCTGTTGTTTCTGCCAGCCATGTGGCCCTGTGAGTCGAGGTTAGGGTTGGATAACATCTGCACTGCCTGCTTTATGCTTTCTTATGCACCCAAGGACATCTGCCTCTTCCAGCAGCCAGTCGTGCATGTAATTGTAGTTCCAACCTGTTGAAGCCTCTTGTTTAAGGGGCTGTAGTATTGACAAGTTTGTGTCCTGCTGTGGCACAGGCAGAATTTTTCCACCTCTCTGAGAAACACGAAAGCCCATATTCTACATTTTACTGTTTGAACTTTATACTGATATGCCACCACCATCTTCTGTAGCATTATCTTAATGTGAAAGTAGACTGACATGATGAAAACACAGGCTGTTTTCAACTGGGAAAAAGTTTTCTGATGAGCTCAGTGATAACGATGCTGCTTCACCTTTGAAGGTTTGATCTGTCCCTTCTATCCGTTGCATCTGCTTTCTGTGTTGCAGAAAGAACAATTTGTTTATAATTGCACTTGTTTTTTCCTGGCATATGTTTGGGTAAGTTCACTTGCCAGAAAAACTGTATGAAATCTTCTTTGTAACAATTGTAAATAACTTTCAGAGGTGTGTATTCTTTATGGTAGCAAATACCATTTTTTATAGTACAAGTGCATGTGATGTAGAATCTTGGTACTTTTGATGTCGAATCTCGGTACTTTTGACATGAAGAACTGCTTACCTGATCTTCCTCAGGTGTCTGTTGTCCCAGATCTACCACTCTTGACCAAACTCTGACAACTGATAAGAGCTAAGGGAACGAGACTATGCTATCGACTGGGTAGGTGACTGATTGTACTGCACTAGAGATAGTCTTCTGAAGTCTGGCGAGAAACTCTATGAATGAAGCAGTGAAGTGGCCCCGAAGAGATTTATTGATTTGTCTCCTATTGAAATACGTAACTGTCCTGGTTTCGGCTGGGACAGAGTTCATTTTCATCCTAGTAGCTGGCATCATGCTGTGGTTTGGATTTAGGATGAGAATGATGTTGATAGCACACTGATGGTTTAGTTGTTGCTGAGCAGGGCTTACACCAGTCAAAGACTTTTCAGCTTCCCCTGCTCTGCCAGGGGCACAAGGACCTAGGAGGGGGCATGGCCAGGACAGCTGACCCCAACTGGCCTAAGGGCTATTCCAGACCATATGATGTCATGCTCAGTATATAAACTGGGGGAAGTTGGCTGGGGGGCAGTGATCGCTGCTTGGGGCTGAGATGGTCATCGGTTGGCAGGTAGTGAGTGGTTGCATTACTTGTTTTTCCTGGGGTTTGTTTCTCTCGCTCTCTTATAGTTTTATTTTTCATTGCATCATTATTATTATTATTATTATTATTGTTAAACTGTTCCCATCTCAACCCATGAGTTTTTTCAATTCTACCCTTCTGATCCTCTCCCCCATCCTATGGGGTGTGGGGGAGGGTGAGCGAGAGGCTGTGTTGTGCTTAGTTGCTGGCTGGGGCTAAACCACAACAATAACAACCCCCAAAAGATTTTATTAGTTTTAGCCAGCGATTATAATAGAAATCGTTTATTGGTTTCAGATGGGTCTTGGTTAGACATAGGAAAGATTGCATTAAAATACAGTGGATGTTTAAAAAGAAGCCTGAAGAGGACAGTAAAGATCAGTCAGTTCTTATGGCAAAACTGTTGCTTGAACTGTGTAAGTGTCCTGAGGATGATGAATAATAGAAAATGTTATGTGGTATAATAATAATAAAAAAAGGTTTTCTAGAGAGGCACAGTGCATCTTATTTTGCAAACTGTTGGTTTTTTTTTTAATTTCTTTTTCTTTTTAGTGTTACTACTATAAGATAAAATGAATTTTACCTGTAACATAGAATAAAATGTTTAGGGATGGAGATGGGTCCATTCAGTCCTGTTTGATAGTAGTTCATACTGCACAGATTCCTATGTTTTAAACTTCAATCTTAACTCCTTAAGCTTTCTATGACCAGTGTCAGTGCATCCTCTCTGAAAAGTGAACTTGAAGAAATCCCATTTACACAATGTTTACGTTTAATTTTGAAAATATATCCTGGGGAGTGAATAGAGAAATTATACTCTGGAAGAGATGATAAATATAAAACAGTATTATAAATGTTCAGTGACCCGAAGAAGTCACTGCTTAAAGGACCATGTCAGTCAAGAGAAAAACTAACTTGAGTATAATGCCAGTTATGTGATTCCTCTTGGAAGACTTTGGTTTTGTTCGTTTAACTGTGATATTAGGACAATTTTGCACAAGCTGGAGGTCAACAGTTACTCAGTTTGAACTAGAAGACGGGATATAATTTTACTGGAAGGAAATAAAGATATGAGAAGCCATTCAAGAGAATGAAAGTTTGATGGAAGATCTTAGGTTTAGTATTGATACATGAAGAAACCAAAATAATTTTTGCAATAGTCTAGAGCTGATGTTAAATGTTAATAATGACCAGGGCCAATTTATTTCAACAACAACTAAGGGAGAGAGGAAAAAGATTCAAGACCTTCCATACCACTGCAGAACTGGAAGCAATAACAGTTATGTGATTTGTTTCAGTTGTCTCGCCTGACAACTCAGTCACCAGCTTGGAATTGAAATCTATTGTTGTGACTAATCCGAGCCAGAAGCAGCATTCGGAAGTTCAACAGTAACAACAAGCCCCAGGTTTATGTTCAAGAAAATCCAAGAATCATGGGAGAAAGGTAAAAGTTACTCGTGGACATATAGAAAGGACGACTGAAGCCATTCTGAACTGTCAAATAGGCAAGCAAAAAGGCACTTAAGAGACAGTAAACTCAACTGCTTTGAAAATCCCCAGAATCACCAAGGCAAGGAAAATCTAAGTAAAAATGAAAGCTCAATAAGTAAGTGTGCAGATACTGTTTGAAATGGCTTGTGGATAACACTGAGTACAGAAATATAGGTTTACACTTCTAGCAGAGAGACATATTATCTTCACGGCGTATAGAAAGGCAGCGGTTGGTATGCTTAGCTGCTAGCAGTGATGTTATTTATCGAAAGTTTTAATTAATTCTGAAAACGTATTGAAAATGCTAACAAACATTTGATTGTAGGTTTTCCCTTGTGTTCCTGTCTGTGCAAACACTGCATCTGCATGGTGAGCAAACCTCTACTGCTGTGTGGCAGCTTGGTGCTGACCACCAAATACATCTTGAATACATCCACTAAGCCACAGGCGGAACATACATGGTATGTTCAGATTCATTATTCTTCTCTTGGCTTTACACATCCTGCGCACAAGAACAAATTTAACTGCACTTTAAAGAAATGGTACTGGAATGAATTTAACTGGCTTCTTAAAATGATGTCCTGCCAAACCAGGAAACAGCTACACATGCACTCACACTTCTTCCATATATTTCCCATGGAGATTTCACATTGCTGTGACACTAGCTATACACAATGAATTTATTCCGTGTTTGAAATACATTCACAATGCTGTAGTCATTTATTTTGACAATGCAGTCATCACAAAGCAACAGGGCGTGTAAGTTCTTTGCTCCAAGGGCATTTGGGATTGAATATTTGACTTCCCCTCTGAAAATTAAACTGAGTAAAACACCTGAAAGGTGACAGTTTTATCAGCTTAAGTGCAGAAGCAGTTCTTGGAGTGCTGAGAACTTCATGAGAAGTTTTAATGTTCTTGCTTTGATTTCACCAAAAGTATGAGCCCTTTGGAAACTGATGAATACATTAAGTCAATAAACATCCTTCATTGTTAAACTGTTTGATATATCCTGCTTAAACACATTAAGTATGTAGATTTTTCATACTTGAAAACCAGTAGGAAATACTATTCCATTTTTGTATCTCCACAGGTCACGTTCACTGAATTACAGAACACTTCACGGTGATTTTAGACTTGACTAAGTATTTGACTTGACTAACGAAAAAGCTAGTTGCCTAACTATCCAAAAGCTTTTCAGGTTCCTGGAGAAGTTTAGTAACTGCAAACCATCCTGGCTGTGACAAAAGTAAGGTAAAGTAGGGATAACATTAGCCCTAGTCTGGGCCTAGTTTTGGCTCATCAGGCCAGTTAAACAGGAGCACAATTCTGTCTCCAGTATGCAGTCCATTGGTGTACATAATCACCTGGGATGAGATTGGGTTAAGAGATGTGATTCAAATTCAAACCCATGATGCAGAGTAAAATCCTAATCTCTTAGGGGTGCACTAGATCTTTGGGGGATTTGTGGTGTTGAGGAAAATATGAGAGACCCCCATTCAAAAAACTTGCCCACTCAAGTCCCAGGTTGTAAGTGGTTTGTCCATGAAACTCCCACAGAAATTCTTCTTCTACTCTTACATGACTGCTTTCAGCCCCATTCACTCTTCAAAGTTTCTGATAGTTGATATGTTAAGAAAGAATTAGATTTATCAATTGTTTTGCTTGAAAAAAAAAAAACTGTTCCTGGTGAGGAACCTTCACAAATTAAGTTTAGTAACTTCACAAGTTTTGAAAGCCAAATTTTTCCAAACCCATGTGTATAAAAGGCCTTAGGCATTAAAGGAATGGCAATGACTACACCAAAGTAGAGTTATGTTTTCTCGTACATCAAATAACATCACTAATTATTTCATTTGAAAAGTACTTTCTTTTGATGAGATTTTTCAGAACAGAAATTTTCTTAAGTATAATAATTTGTATACATAATACATCTTAGGAGGAATGGCAGATCACAAAGTGATGGAGGCAACTTCAGCTTCATCAACTCATTATGCAGGAACAGAGAGTGGGAGATGCTGAGATATGAAACGGAATGGGAAATTACACCAGAAGAACAGTGGCCTATATTTTGCTCTTTACAATACATAATTACTTTCTAGTACATCTGTGTATTGTGTGGTGCCCACTTTGATACTCTTCCCTCTTCAAAGACATGGCATCTCATCTTCCTTCCATTGAAGTCCAGGGTAAAACTCCTGCTAGTTCAGTGGGGGCAGAACAGAGCCCATGCTTCCCTCTTCCCTGCGGAAAATGCACTGGGATTATTTGCCATATCTGCAGTTCAAAAGCATTGTTCAGAAGATAGACTATTCACATTGTGTTAAGCAAAAAGTTTTCTGAGAGAGTTCAGTCATGAATTATATAACTGAGGAAACTGTCTATGGAAAGCTAATTTTGAATCACTAAAGTATTTTAATTCTTTTTTTTTGAAGATAGTCAAATGCTTGTGTCTCTGTGTGAATTTATTTTTAGCTCTGCTTTCTCTTCTGACCTGACTGACCACAGGTCTGGTAAAGATTTGCAGCATCTTTCATGTCACAAAAAAGGAAATACTATGTCCTCTCAAATTTACATGTTGGTAATGAGGAAAAGCTTGTAGAGTTTTCAGCTTTGTCACTAAGTTTTATAGAAATCTGCACTTTGGTTTGCATCTTTCAAACCCAGACTTCCTCCATTTGACTATTTAAATTCAAATATCTCTGTCTATAATCTCTTTCCTCTTAAATTTCTGTACAATACAAACCATCAGAGTTGGCTTATGAAGAGAACAGTAATTTGATTAGGTGTTACTCGTTTAGGTACAAGTCATGTCATACATCATCCTACTGGAAAAGAAAAAAGATGGAAATTCATCTAGAGTTAATGATTTCAATGTATTATTCTTATCCACTTCATTATTCTATTCAAAAGTTTCACATTTATGTCTAGTCTTTACACTTGATCAAATTCCTACCATAGAACATAACCACACACTTTAATGTGTAGCTATGAACTCTTCCTTCAAACTTTCTGTCTATGATCTTTTATGATTCAACATCATTAAAAATATATTTTAGGGTTACATAGTAAATAATTTGTGAAGATAAAAAAATAAATAATTGGTTTCAGTAATCTTGCCTTTAATCAAAAAATCTATTTTAGTAGAGGTAGTGCTGATTAAACCCACTTAAAACAAAAGGCTGCCAGGTGCTCGAAGGTTCCTAATACTGTTCACACAGAAACTACTCAAATATTGCAAGTAATAATTGTATAAAGAAACTTTATGAGTTCTACTCTTCTCAAAGGTCATTAAGGGATAAGTAATACACAGGTAATAGGCAGAAAGAGTTGACATATCCCAACTTGACTCCTGAGGGGAATCAATGCACAAGATTCTAGAAACAACACGCTGTTTGGTTTGCGTGTCCACAGGACATAAATTCACAAAACTAATAGGACAAATTCCCATCTCAGTGCTACCAAAATAAAGCTGGAATATCCCGGCTGGCTGAGGAGGAAGAGCTCTGAAGCGACAGTGCAGGAATGAAGAAGAGATTTTGTTTGGGTGATGGGAGTGTTTTGGCAGACTGAAGTGTTTGGAGAGAAAATGCATGCAGTGGGGTAAGGTGAAGAGGCTCTGGTCCTCAATTCCACCACCTGGTCCAGCCACTGAGGGGTCAGGATCATCACCCCTAAAAGAGATTCCAGCAGGACCAGCATCCTGCAAAACTGGTTATAACAAAAAGAGATACAGAAATACAGCCAAAATTTCATGCTCTATGTACAAGTTAATGGACTTTAGCTACTGGCTTCTGCAAGGGATTGTAAGCACCTTGTTTTAAAGGTATCTACATACCTCTTATTCTGTCAGGATAGTATGAGGAGAGCAAATTGGAAATTTCATCGTGTGAGCAGCACTGAAACAACCTGAATGGTGTGACCACTCTGTACCCCAGTAGGACAAACTGTACCCTGGCTTCAAAGAGGATGTCAAGGACCAGATCCTGAACTCCTCCCTCTCCTCAGACCAACTCAGAAACATAAGCACACTTTAGCTGAGATAAAAATTATTTTCTTTTGTGTATGTTTATTAAAATCTAAGCAGAAAACTGCCTTCAAGATGTCTAGGGTTGCAGATTATGCAGGGACCACAGTTAGTCTATACTGATGTAGAGGCTCCCTGTTAAGGCTGACGACTGTTCTGTCTCCTTGCCCAGGTTAAGTCTCAAAGTTAGAGCTAGGAAAAGGCGTGTCCTGGTTCATTTTAAGCTGGTCAGATGATCAAGAGTGCTCATTGCAGTGGGAAGGAGAGCCTCCGCTCCTCAGCATCCTTGTTGTGATGTGCTGTCAGACTGGGCAAGAACCAGCAAGGCAGCAGAATATAAAACAACCTTTGGCTCCGGGAACCAGGAATCTGTCAAGAGCAGAGAAGCCTATGGACATTTTGCAGGAATGGCCACCTGAAAGCTAAGCACCGTAACTTGCAGCAGTGCCTGTGGCCTTAGGCATGTAAGTATTTTTAGCGTAGACAGTGAATAAAAGTGTTATTGCAAATGGTGATCATATAGTCTGAAGTACACATAGATTTTATTGTGTTCTTGCACTCTGTCTCTGCTCACCAATAAATATGACTAACCACTACAGCGATAATAATAATTGGGGGCAAAAAAACCCCAAACCACAACACAACCTCTAAATGGAAAAATAACATATATTCTTTTTTTTATTTAGACCTCTTAAACTTCAGTGGGAATGATTGGAAGTAAATGAAGACAGAATATCACTCACGGTCTCCGTAGGAGATTGCTTCCCACACTGACATGTGTGCTTGGGTATTCAGAAGAAATTATATGCACTGAAAAGACAGCTCATTGTGTCAAAAGAACCTGGCAATTTTGACTAAAAAAAAATTAAAATTCTTAAAAGCCAAGTTATACCCTAGACCAGTAAGTATAGTTCCTGTTGATGTCGTATTTATTCCTAGTAGCTGGAACCCACAGTATGACATTCTATAGCTATGTTTCACTTATGTGTTTTATTAAAATGGTATTTGCAAAGAACTGCATATTTCATAACATGCAACCTACCTAGGTCTCTTACCAATTTACTGTATTCTACCTGTCTTAAGACTTGAAAAAAATTTCAGATGCTTTTATCTGGCTTTTTTCTTTAAGATTTGCTTCCCTCCCCCAGTAAGTTTTGGCATTGGGTGACATGCATGGCAAGTTCTGGGAACAGTGATGCTGGTCATGATGAAGAATATCAGCAACGTTGGGGGGTTTTATTTCCTTTTTTCCCCCTTTCTATTACACATGGCACAGTTTTTACCTACTGATCTTTGCCTCAGTCTTTCTACTTTGTACGCTTCGATAAAACAAAAGACTTTCAACTTTCTGGGTTTTAGGGGATAACTGTGCAAATCATTGGAAATCCCTGTCGAGTTGTTTGGGGCTGGCAGATGCGTGCTGCACGTAGTGTTCCTTAGCACTTTCAATCTCCTCTTTTATGACAGGTGGGAAGGAGGAAAAAAGAATGAAGTGAATGTGACAGTAAAGAGTGCAGAGGCACAGAACTGCAATGCTCAAGAGGAGACTGGGAAGGACTGGGCTTTCCTGGTTCAGGCAGCTGGTACTATGCTTTGGATTTCCATCCAAGAGAGAAAAGATAGATTTGGATAAGGAAAGAAGAAACGTAATGCATTTGCAGAAGTGAAGGGCTGCCATGGTGTTGTAAGAGATCACTGTAGAGGATAATTCATGCTTCTGTGAATTATCAGTGATATGTGAAGTTCTCGATCACCAGTGACTTTTGGGCTCATTGGCTTTCCTCAATCTATAGATGAAAGGTGTTTATATGGAATTGCCATTAGGAGGCAGATGTGAGACCTGTTCTTCAAATAAGTCTCACCCATGATCAATATGTGCTTATTGTCTGAAGTCCCACAGCAAGATAATAACTTTTTTTGAAGATGATGGCGTTATTAAATATGCCACTTCTGGATTGCATTGCGGTGCCAGAGCCCGCTGTCCATCTGTATTTTGTGAGCTTTGACACAGTCGGAATAGCTGAAAACATTTTAAACAGTGGTAGGTGGATTCTTATGCAGAAGTAAAAAGAGAAAATAGTTTCTAACTCCCTCCTTCAAAATTGAACACCTTTCAGTTTTTCATTTACTATCAAAGGCCTAAATTCTTTTATGAAACATTCATATTTTTCCAGATATATCTTAGTTTAACAAGGGTAGGAAGAAAAATTGTGCTTCCAGTAGGGTTTGGTTTAAGAGAAAAGGATTTTTTTTTTTCATTTTTAATTCAGATCTCTTGCTTTATTCCTTTTATTCCTTTTCCCTGCTAAGCTTTATCTCATTAAAGAAATTAAAGACCTACCTTTCTTTTGATTATGATAAAGGAACAGAATATCTGAACAGTCAGATTATGGAAAAAAATAAGTTTGCGGATTTAAAGTTTTATGATTCAGATCAAGTATTAGGTTTTTTTAATTTACTTCCTTTATGGCAACTATGTAGTCAGAAAATTATATACCGTTTATTTATAAACTAATCTAAATTTTAAAGCTTCATTTTGAATGAAAATCTACAAATGTAGAAATTTCAGGAATAATCTTCTGAAAGCAACTCACTAAACATGGAAAGATAGCAGTAAGAAATGCCGGCCTGCTACTGGGGGGCAGATAGCGTTTGTATAGATCCATTGAGGTATAAGCCTTCCCATGAAAGACTTCCTATGGTCAGGAAATATATAGAGAGGTAACAGTGGATGAGAAGGGAAAATATGGAAATCCAAGGCTGCCTTTGCCTCTGATGGACACTGCAACCTGCAGCGGCTGTTTTCTCAGGTGCATGGGGTGATCTAATATCCCCCAGCAACCATGGAGTAAAGCGTCCTGTGCCTGCGCTTCTGCAAACCCTCAGTACAAAATTAATTCCCGTGGTGTTTTGCTCACATAAATTTTTTCTAAGATGCTCGGGTTCATAACTGGCCTGATATATTTTTTCCCCCCCAGCTGCCTTTATATGTTGGGTACCTTGACTCTATTAAACCGATTTCATTTTAAATGAAGAAAAATTAGAAACTAATTAACTTCAGCATGTTAACAGAGAGTGTGGAGGACTAAACCAAATGCAGGAAGAGTGAATATAAATTCAAACCAGTAGGCGCACATTTTCTTGATTATTAATACAAGACCTTATTTTTCTAATTGAGCATCTGGCTTCTCCAAAGAAAAGTGTCAGATGAAGAAAATGATGGAGGGGAGTGAGTGTGATCCTTGTCACTTAACCACACAGAGCAGGTGCTCAGGCGCTGGCATATGATTCTTGGTTTTTACTCCTACCAGCAGATTTTTGTCAGGTTGTTTGCTGTGTATATTTGGGGTATTTCCCATAGTTCTTCATCTTGTCCGCATGGTTAGAAGTACGTTCCTGGTAGGAACAGCTTGTGAGAAAAAAAAGAGCAGGCTAAGAGATCTTTCAAAAGTCAATGGTCGTTCAGATAACAGCCTCAGTGTCAGCGGTGCCTGCTCTTGATGGCAATTTTAAAGGAGGAAAGGGGAAAAGGCCGCGGGGCTTTTGTGACAGATGTCAAACATATCAGTGATGGCTAAAGAGCAAATCTGTTGTCTGATAACAGGAATGAGACAAGGCTTAGGAGATTACCTGCAATATCTTTATTTCCTGTATCTTTATGGCAGTTTTTTTTATCAGAATGCAGGGATGGATGTAACTCTGGAGGAGAGAAAGTCAAGCTGATTCCCCATTTGCAGCTGAAAGCTAATCAACAGGCAGGCAACAACAGCAGTGGCATTCGTTAATATGAATCATGTGTTGGTGTGACATGGGGTTAAATTTATTGTAATGGAGTTAGAAATATTTTACTGAACAGAATTTAAAAAATGTAATTGCATGGCAGAAAACAAATTTAATTGTGAGAAGCAGCAGCACAAGAACACTTCGCAGTTTCAAAGAGAGTGAAGCTAGATAGAAGAGTCTGTCAATCTGATCTTTATTATGATAAGGATTTAGAATAGAACTAGCACTCCCGAGTGTTTCCCTGAATTAGCCAGATTTTCCAAAGCATTCAATAACTGGCTAAAATAAAAGCAGATTCTGCAATGAACTTTGAAATAAAGTGCTGAAATGTTTCTTCAACCACAAAAAGGAGATGTTTTAATGCACTGTTCCCTTCGTCCCCCACAGCAAATGCGGCGCGTGTGTGTCTGCGACAGAGAAATAGCTTCAGCCCTTCCAAACCCAGCCTTGCTGTTTCTTGCCAAACAACATAACTCTGTTTGCATTTGCAGTATTGTGTCGACTGGACATCTTTAGTACATAATGAAGAAGATAAAACTATTTTGTGGGGCTGTTATCTATCAGACTTTGAGAGGTGCTGTTGCCCTAAGCCAGACTACCTGGTACTGCTCTGCTCCCATGACCCCAACGGGTGAAACAGCACCTCATTATTTTCCCTTAATTGCTCAATTAAGTCTATGGTCACTTTGCACCATCAGAGCAGCAGAGAGAAGCCAGAATGTAAAGGCAGCCCTATGTCTTGATGTTATAAAGTATGCAATACCTTTTCTTACCCAGCTTTACTTAAGTCCTATTTCGACAATTCACTTCACTGTTTATAGATATATTTGAAAGCAGCAAAGCCAAGGTATTTTTTCAGTTCCATTCTTCCCAACCGTGATAATCCTGTTTACATAAGCACCATTTGAATTTACCGACAAATAAACCTCGAAAGAAGATTCCTAAGACTCTGTGTGTGTTTCAAGTTCCAATGATGCCAAACTGTAATAATGAAATTTGGAATAACATTAAATGTAGAATGAATGCTGGTATTCTAATGCAAATCTGAAGCTGATTAGCATTACTAGTTTTAATAATATTAATAGCAACACTGTTGGATGAAATAAATTGATATTGTTATCTCTGTTCTATGCAAAAGTTCCTTTTAAAGTTTTGATTGTAATTTTGTATAAATTCAGAATCTCTTCAGACTCCCCCATAACAGAACTCTTGCTCAGATCCTTTCCTTACTCTTGCATTCCTTTTCAGTACAATTTCTGAGAGAATTAGCTTCAGAAACTGTAGTAGAACTACATGAATGCCTACGTGGAACAGATTGTGTAGAAAAGCTGTATAAATTAAAGGTAAGAATTTTATAATGAATCTCATTCTTGCTTTTTCTTAACCTTCTTGTTTGAAGTAAATGTTTCAAAGCACTAAGACAAAAGATGCACAATATTTCTACGTTTCTGATAGTTTCAGCATTAGCTTTTAAGAAACAACATTTTTATTAGTTAAGTACAACTTAAAAATACCTGCAGCTTTATCACCTTTATCAATTTTCTCATTGTGCACCAAACATTATAAGATTGAACTTGATTCCAAATTCTGACATATGAAAATGGCCAATGACTGACATGTCTGCCTTAATGCATTCATTGTAAAACAAACATTCTAGGTTATTTGTAATTTTATCACATTTAGGAAGAAATCCATTACAGCATAAAGCCCAGACTTTTTCTTGTCTATGTCCAAAATATAGTCAGTCAGTATTAGCCCAAATGGATAAAGGTACATAAGTGCAGCTTAGTTAAGGATTTTAAATGAAATATCTTTAGAAAAAAGTCTGGACAATGGTAAAGACCATCCAGCAGGTCGAGGGAGGTGATTCTGCCCCTCTACTCTGCTCTGGTGAGACCTCACCTGGAGCTCTGCGTCCAGCTCTGGAGCCCTCAGCACAAGAAGGACATGGACCTGCTAGAGCGGGGCCAGAGGAGGGCTACTAAAATGATCTGAGGGCTGGAGCACCTCTCCTATGAGGCCAGGCTGGGACAGTTGGGGGTGTTCAGCCTGGAGAAGAGAACGCTGCGGGCAGAGCTGATTGCAGCCTTTCACTACTTAAAGGGGGCCCATAGGAAAGATGGGGAAAATCTTTTTAGTAGGGCCAGCTGTGACAGGACAAAGGGTGATGGTTTTAAACTGAAGCATGGTAGGTTTAGACTGGATCTAAGGAAGAAATTCTTTACACTGAGGGTGGTGAAACACTGGCATGGGTTGCCCAGGAAGGTGGTGGAGGCCCCATCCCTGGGAACATTCCAGGCCAGGTTGGACGGGGCTGTGAGCAACCTGATGTGGTTCAAGGTGTCCCTGCTCCTGCAGGGGGGTTGGGCTGGGTGATCTCTAGGGGTCCCTTCCAACCCAAAACATTCTATGATTCTATGAAAGACAATAATCAGATTTATATCTGTATAAAGGAAAAATGACAAAAAACATTGAACAGCATAAATGTAAAACAAATGAAGTAATTAGCTTAGACAAGCAGGTGAATGAGAGACGACAGGCAGTGGAGTACCTAGTAAGCAACCCATTGACACAAAACTTTATTAATACAAATTACTAAGTATCTGGATTGCTTTGTTAAGCAGAATGGAAAATTAATTAAAAAATGAAAACAGTCATGACATTTAAGTCCATTCAAACTGAAAATGAGGTGAATGAATCAGACATTCTGGGGGGACAAAAAAAGAGGAACATGTTCAATACTAAACAGGCAAAAATGAAGTACAGAATTAATGTTTTTCAGCCTCTTGTGTATTTCCAGAGTGATACATCTCATCAGAGGTCCACCTTTTGTAGCTTGGCTTGGTCTCTATCTAATGGCTTAATCACAAAAACCTGATCTTTCTCTTTTCTTACTTTTCTGCTTCATTTACTGATCTTCAACAAGGCAGGGTTGTAAAAAAAAATTATCGTGGAACTATAAATTTGAACATTCTGGGGAAAAATTTCAGCATGGGAATGGTACATTTCTCATTGGCCCAGAAGCATTTTGTCTTAGTTTTAACAGGGGTCTCTGATTTGCTTTCTTCTGATGTCTTAAAATACTTCATGTATTTAATGTAGACTGTCTAAATACAGAACCTTTTAGACAAAAGGCTGCCAGAGATACTGAAGAATGTTTCATATTTAATCAGAATTGTATATACTTTTATTCTTTTAGAGCTATATATCATTTATTATATTATAAAATATACGTGCTTGTTATAAAATATTTAGCTTATAGTATATCCAATATTATATTTACTATAATGTAAAATTATAACATTATAATCTATATAAAACATAGTACATACTACTAAATGTGTTATGAAATTGGAATGTCTACATGAACAGTTCCTATGTCCAGAATCATAGTTACAGTGCTCAATCCCTTATTCTGGGGAGGCATGGGAGTCTTTTTATCCAATATAACCCATGGTGAAGCCAGAGAAGAGTGAGACATGATCCTTGCTGTACCTATGGAAGTATCTGTTTCCTTTTGTCTCCTGATACTTGACACGGACAATTGGCTTATAGGTACAGTTTAAGGTACAGCAGGCTGCTCCCACTGTTTTCCTCCTGAGGACTGGTCTTTGGCATCCAACCACACTGAAGTCTGTTTCTAGGCATGAACTGTCCCAGGTGTACCTGCTGCAGCATGGACTTATCTAAAGCCACCGATGCTTCAAGGTGTACCTTCTCCAGCGTGGACTTATCCTTGGGCCACAGTCCCTTCAGAGGTGTCCCTGCTGTGGCACAGACATAACCACGGCCACAGATGCTTTGAGAGGTACCTGCTCTGGTGTGGATTTACTCACGGCCACAGACGATTTGGGGCGTCCTGCTCCTGCATGGACACATCCCCAGGTCACAGTCCCTTTGACTTGAGTTCACCCTGGAGTTCCAGCAAAAAGCAGCCACTAATGAGCACTGGGCTCTAATATAGAGTAAGGCAAGCAAGCCCCGTGGCAAGCACAGGAGCCAGCCAATTAATAGCTGAACAGCAGGAACAGCTATAAATTTGATCTGGCACATTCCAATTAAACCTGTTGTTATCTTGAACCCTTCAAGCCCCACTTTGGTCACTAAAAGGACTGTCATGGTTTAACCTCAGCTGGCAACTGACATACACACACACACACACACACGCTGCTCGCTCACTCCCCCTGGTGGGATGGGGGAAAGAATTGGAAAAGTAAAAGTGAGAAAATTCATGGGTTTAATAGGTAAAGCAAAAGCCACACATGCAAGCAAAGCAAAACAAGGGATTCATTCACTTTTTCCCATGGGCAGGCGGGTGCTCAGCCATCCCCAGGACAGCAGGGCTCCATCATGCATAATGGTGACTTGGGAAGAAAAATGCCATCACTCCAAATGTCCTCCCTTTCCTTCTTCTCCCCCCAGCTGAGTATGGCGTCATATGGTGTGGGGTATCCTTTGGTCAGCTGGGGTCAGCTTTCCCAGCCGTGTCCCCTCCCAAGTCCTTGTGCCCCCCTAAGCGCTGCAGCAATAATGGAAACATCCCTGGGTTATCAACCCTGTTTTCAGCACAAATCCAGAACAGCCCCATAGTAGCTACTATGAAGAAAATTAGCTCTACCCCAGCCTAAACCAGCACACTGGGTTTGAACCACTTTAGTTAATTCTAGGAAGAAGAGGAAAGCTGTTCTGACAAAACAAATTGCCTGGGAAGACATTTCTAAGTACCTTAAAAATTCCAGTGTAGGAAAATTAAGATTACTTTACATTCTCAGTGTTAAGTACATACTTTTGTGTGAGGCTGATGGGAAACACTAATAATGGTCTAATCCTTCGGCCTTGTTCACTCTCACTACTGTTCTGACAAGTCAACCCATTACAGCCAGTAGGACCCTTCCACATGAGTAAAGAAATATTTAGCGTGAGTAAGTAGGACAGAAAAGGCCCTTAGTGGCTTTGCTAAGAAACCTATTTAAAAAGTAGTTAGTGAGGGGCTAGGAGGAGTGTGCCAGAAAAATGCCGTACTTCCAGCTAGAAAAGTGCCAGACCCTGAGCTCAAAGGTCTGGAAATATTCTCATCACGCATACTTAAAAAAGCATCTTGCATTTTTCACGAAACCTTAATTTATTTATAACTAAGCACAAGACTAGATTCCCTTTCCCCAAGTCTGCTTCACCATAGAGTCATATGCAGGTATAGAAAGAGAAACACGTTTTTTTTAATTACTTATTAAGAATATGTTATATGTTTGTATTTAATGTTGTCATTTTAGATGAAATAACCTAGAGAAAATGGACTAACGCCCCCATATGTGCTTGATGAAGTAGACAGGGGAAATGAAAATGATTTGGGAAAGCCATATGTAAGAACTTGCTTTTTGTTTGGAAGTTACAAATAAACAAACAGGAGCAGATACTGAGAAGATATTTCACATGTATGTATTTTGAGGCCTCTGAATTTGACCAGTGTGGGTGAGTGGGGCTTTTAGAGGGTTTTTTTTGAATTGGACCTTGGACTAGCTCTTGATCCCAAGTCATGTCTATGAATAATGAGAGAGGAAAATGGCTCCCATCATACAAGTCACATTAGCTTGGTTTTCCTCTGGGAATAAGAAAAGCAACAATTTAAGCCTTAGTGGAAATGGCTGGGCATTACACTGTTTTTCAGAGAGCTGCTTCTACGCTGCATTAACCCTAGCCTAGCCACCTGCAAAAACGAGAATGGGACCTACTAGAGAAAGAGTGCTGCTTCTCTACATATTTTGTAAGCTCTCTAGTGTTCCTCGGTGTTTTGTAGATTAAAAACCAGGAGACATATAGATTATATTCATAATTGGGTGGCACATTCTGTATTGTTAATAAATAGAGGGCATTTACTTCACTGTGACATGTATTTTCCTCATATGAGATACATATAAGATACGTGGTTAGAAACCCTCTTTTATGTCCTACCTAAACCAGCAGCATTGCATCTGATAAAAATCCTTACCTGGTAGAAAATAGTACCAGAAAGTGAGTTTTCCTCAAAATACCCTGAATGCTGTTCCTTGACGTTGTCCACATATTCAGCAACTGCTCCAATCCTCAAGAAGTTTTTCTGAACTTAAAAACACAAGGATAGAGTCTATTTAAAAAAAAATAAGCCTTGCTTCTTTAGAGGTGTAATTGGGTTTCCTAAAGAGAGATAAATTTCTGGATTTGGCTTAATGTTGATAGCTGGTTTTCTAGGAATCCAATATCAAGCGACTGTTCAGGGTTTGAGAGGAAAAAAAAGGTAACATAGCGCATCTTTTGGTCACAGGGAACCTTCTGGGAAAGTCTGAGAAATTAGAACCCATTGCTCCTATTGCTCTGTGATTAACAGATCAGTGAAGAGCTGCAGTTTTGAGCTGGATTTCTGACCATTCAGACAATCTTTTTCATTGAAGATGAACATTTGGCCACAGGCTGAAGATTTACTGTATGTTTTCTGATGGTAGCCTGTAGACAAACAGTTTATTTTGAAGTCACTGTGATCAACTGCACGACAATGACAGCTAATTCTGATCTCCTTTTTGCACTTGCATTTGCATTTGCAAGGAAATGCAATTGCATTCCTTTCACTGACATGCCAGGAGAAATATATGACTGCTGTAGCACTTGCAAACAATCCACAATGAATAATTCACTCGGTGAGTCCAGGGTCTGTTCCTCAACATGGAATCATCATGAGTAGATTATAATTTCCTTGAATGTATTCATGATTAGACTGAACTTTGGTGAGTTGTTTCCCTTTGTGGCTTAACTGTCAGCAATTAACTGCGTGCCTGATTCTTGATATTTAACATTTGAGGTGTGTTAATTTATTGTGATGGGCGATCGGCTGGAAGACAGTGTGGAGAAAAGAAAAGTTTATTAAACAAATATGGGACTTTGTGAATCAGGAAGATGTTTTTTTTTCAGAACAAAATATTTCCCTCTTAACTAGAGCAGAACCAGACGTCTGTTATGCAAAATAAAGAATATTGTTTGCTTTTAGAAACAAGGGAATGTTGACCAAGCACTGAGGAGCCATCAGGGCAAACTAAAGAAATCTGCTGGGAAGCGCAGTCATGCTCGGACCAATACAGAACTGGACAGGCTTCATCTCTGGCAACAAAAGATGGTGGTATCTTTCCTCTGTTTATGCAACACATGTTAAACATGACATAAATTAACAGAAATAACTGCGATCTCTGTAAACTAAGGTGGGCTGCACTTCCATACCCATTTTTGTCTTATCAAAGCCAGCACCGCCTCTGAGTTTAATGAGAGTTGGCTCAATCCTCACACTAACTTTTCCATTACTCTTTTAGAAAAGCAAAAGTAAAGTTCTGCTGTGACAATATTTACTTTATACGAGTGTGTTTATGTTTAAATCATACATCGTCCTGTGCACCTCCTTCTATGGTCAAGCTTTCTTCAATCCTAACAGAAAGAGTTATTAGAGTCATTACATTATGTTTTATTTACGGTACTAACATTTTTAAATTGTATGTCAGAAATAGTTTGGTCTTATCTTTCACTTGGGATTCAGCTGAATTCTCTTCAACCTAGGTCCAGCTGAATTCTATCCTGATAAAACAGCTTATGTTTATCAGACATTATGAAATAAATGTTGCCTTTTAAAAGGCATGCTGCTATTGTCTACATAATTTCTTTTCACTCACTGAAGATCACATGTATTTATTTTCCTTCATCCCTGTGAATTACTTTCTCTGATTCTACTCTGTTATTACTTTCCTTATGTGTGATAAACTCAGTAAAATTGCTGAAACGTTTCAGAAACAGAAACACTGGGGAACAAAAGAGTCACAGTTTCTGAAGTGCCACCTCCGTTGCAGAACAGTCGTGATCTCTGTCGTGATCTGCTCCATAATTTTGCTGCGTGGGTGGGTGTGATTTTTTTTTTTTTTCCTTTGTGTTCCCTGACTCAGAGAGCATTTGCTAAAGTGTGTGGAAAAGAAGCGAAGCGAGGGCACAGACTAGCCATTAAAGCCGTACTCGTACTGCAATGAAATGCAGGTTCTCCCATGAGAAATACGTCCTGAGCAAAGCAGAAGGGCTAAGACCCAGCCATCCACAAAACCCCATGCACATACACTGGATTGGGAAGGTCTTTTCGTGATAAATGTGTGGTGGGCAGCAGCAGCCAGCAGTGCTGGGCAGTCCAGAGGGAGAACGTTCTGTTTAATGTCCTCTAGTGGATATATCAACTCTTTCCTTAGCAATTTCTTACCTCATTGAAACAATTTATATTATGGCTTATCATAGCCTAATATCAGCCTAACAATGCGATAATGTGGAACAGGCCACTACCAGTACGATTTGTTTGCCTGAAGAAACTTCAAACCCCTAGAAAATGCAATACAATTATGTAATAATATAAGAATAATTTATAAGCATGCATAATATTGTATAATAATACATGGTTCTGTATAAAAATCATAACTTTTTTTTGCTAATTCTACTGCTTTAAAAATATATGTTTATAATATTATTGCATATCTGTATCTCTACAGATAGGAAGAAATACAGAGGAATTTCATTAAAACTAAAAAGCCAAAAGAAAAAGTCTGTAAAAGTAAAGCCGTATTATCCTGCTTCAAGAAAAAAAAGATAGAATGGAATATTTATAAACTCTTTACCGACTCTAGATAACAGAGTTATACTGCACAGAATAAGGGCTAAGTGGAGAAAGGTGAAATGAGATGGAAGACAGTTTAATTGAATGTACGTCTGTCAAAATTAGTCCTCAAATGATTGATGAAAAATGACTGGCTGAACCTCTTAATTAACCAATTCTGTAAGAAAAAATAGTGCATCAGGCACAATTTCAGTTTTTATAGTACTCAGTTGGTTTGCTTTAATTGTAAATTTATTGCCAAAACAAACCTGAAAGGTAGACAAACTGGAAATAATCCGTGTATAGGAAACTAGAGGTTACGACTAAAGCACCCCTGATGTACTTCTCTCTTTCTTGGGTACGTACAATACTCGTTGAAGCAATACAATCACAGAAGAAAAATATAATCCATAAAATACCTTCAGATTTTATTAGCATTATGCAGTGGATCAAGCTTATTCTTGAAGTAAATTCGTTGCCTTTGATGGAGTTACATGGTAGACAAGCTCAGTTCAGTGTATTTTATTTCCACTGCGAATATTGAACTGGGGAAGGGTGTTTAAGCTCATAATTGGCACACCAATGTATGGAAGAGAAGTAAATATGCTATTAATTAGGAGCTAAATATTGACATATAGCGAGATTAAATTATATCAAAACATTAAATGTAACTTGCTTAATGCACTATTAAGTATCCAAATATTGTGTATATGGAATTGCAATTATATGCTTGGATTCTGAACCAATTATATGGCAAGAAAAAATAAGATTTTTCCAAACGCTTGGGACTGACCTATCTTTACGCCGACAGAAGTCAATGACAAAATAGAATTAACCAGCATCGTGTTTCGTCCCAGATATTACAACTTGTTACAAGGAAATGTTGCGTTGCTGCTTACATCTGTGAACATGGGTTTTCCATTAGGAACTGTGCTACTATATAAAGCTGTCACATTAAGAAAATCCTCAATTTACTTTTAAGTGTTGTACTTCGTTACAGGAGAAAGCAGTGACACTGAGCCTCATCTACTCTGGATTTAGCATTTGTCTTTTGATCGCTTTGTGTCAGGCACGCAATATCAAATTCTCAGCAACAAAACCACAATCAATTCCGTAAGACTAACTTTTTATAGCACATACAGATGTTCCTCAAAATGTAAGCATATTAAAAGAAACCTCTAAGAAATGTAGAAAGGCAAATTGTAATTTTTCACACAAGATTCAGACCTTTATGAGAAATGACATTAGAATTTGCAGCACCATAAGGACTTTAGAAATGCTCAAAAGCATTGGTAGCACAGAAAACAGAAGGGAATGCAAATCATTAGTGCATATCATTGGTTACCTTGTTTCACATCATGCTTCCAGAATTCTTCCTACTTCAGAGACATCAACCCTAACAGAATATATTGATTTCAATCCCTACCTCAGTTTGATAAGATTCATTAAAAGCTGAAAAATTAGCAGGCTGGTTGCCTTAGAACCAAGAGATGGAAATAAGTTAATACCTATGGATACAAGTGGGAGGAAGAACAGGTTTTAAATGAAAACACTTCAATATAGAGAAAAAACAATGATATAGTTTTTGACACATGGCTTGGGTTTTTGTGGTCTGGTAGGGTTTTGGTTTTGTTTTTCCCTGGGAAACACTCTTGAGATATTTAAGGGGATTTTTTACAGGAGATAAAGGATCTCATGTACTTTGGCTCTTGTTCAGGGTATATTCTATTCACAGTAGCTGAAAAGTTATGTCATTAAGGCATAAATATTTATAGGTTGTTAGTATAATCATATTAATAGCTTAAGTTCTCTCCATGTAGCTGAAGTAACAAAACCCCTTGTTATTTAAACATGTTTTTGTAGTGATAACTGTTATACTGGATATCAAAGTAATACTATGTTAAAACCTACATATATGCTATTATTGTAGTCACAGTTCTATGTAAATATCTCTCTTGAAATACCTTTTAATAACAACTTTAAAATACTTCTACTTACAGGTGATGATAATGCATGTAAAATAAATAAATATACATGCATGTGAAGATGAAAATAATTAGGATAAATAAAATAACTTACACAACAAGGGTAGACATAAGATTATGGCTGGTCCATTAAAGTCTATGAATATCTGCCCATTGACTTCAATTAGCTTTGAATTAGGCACTTAAACAGCAGGAAGCAAATGGAATATTCTATTTGATTATCCTGGTCAATGAGCAATGAATGCATAAAAATAACTGTCCACAGACCCCGATAGAATCGGCCTCTCTAAATTAAGCTAAAGAACAGCAACTTTTCACAATGTTATTTTTACTTATCTTTTTTTTCTGCCCAAAGCATTCTGGGTATTTCAGAGGTAAAGAAGAATCAACTTCTATGTCTACAATGATTTTAGGTGCAGTTTCAAGGTTGCAAAAGAACAGGGGTCCACAAGAACACATTAATATTATTGAAGATTTATTTTGAGGGGATATGCTTTGATGGTTTCAAATGATTTTTCACTACAAAGCCCAGAAGATGTGCTATCTACTCATGAACACAGCCAGCAGCCGCTTCAAATGGAAAAGAAGACACAGTGACTTTAGGCAAACGCTGCAAGGAGTCACCACCACCTTCTGCAGTGGTTAACAGAAGTAGCGGGTGAGTGACCACATTGCTGCAGATGAGAGGAGACCCAAACAGAACCTGGCACAAATAATGTTTAATGGTCTGAGATAGACAGTGTTTGGGTAATAAATGTATCAATTTACCAAATTTACTAAAAGTAGGTCAGTGGTTAATTGGGGAATTCAGAGGCCCACCAAGTCTTGCAGTCCTGCCATGAATCTCCTCCACTTTCTCCAGTGCCAACCACTGCCAAGGTGGTATCTCATACAGTTTCCTTGACCAGCCACTTTGCCGTGTTAAGGGCCAGTGGTCAATGCCAAGAGGTTAATTGACCCAGATACCTCCCTGCTGCTGCCTCTAGCATCAGGGGTCCCTGCCCCAGAACTGCCATCCACAATAAAACAGGAGCTTTCAGGCTGATGGAGAGGATCTTCCTCTGTCCTCTGGGCTTCTTACTCAGTATTTCTTCTCAGACTAATTCTTTGCTTATTTCTCTGCCTCTTACCCTCTTCTGAAGTGGTTTTGTATTTATCCCTAGCTTTACCAAGCAATTTGGACATCTCTGGATCTGAAAAATATGACCAATTACTTTGTGCCAATTGCTGTAGGTCCCTAGCAGGAGAAAAAATATTAATTACTGCAAACAAGCCATATTTTTTGGCCTTTCTTAATCCAAAGTTGATCCAAACCATACAATTTTGTTCATGGTTTAGAGATATATTGTTTTGATGCCAGCTGGAAGGACCAATATTGGAGGAGCTCTCTGTTTCACACTGCTGAATATAACACAAATGGCAAGCACTCCCAAGGAACATTTAAAACTAAATAAAATAGAAAAGAACTTTGCTTACCATTCACAAAAAATCAGTGTTATATCTAATTGCACCAAAGGGAAAGCCTACAAAACAGTGATCGAAATGCAAAAGAAATATACTAAAATTGAAGATATTGTACAGTATCTTGACACAACTGCAAGAACAAATGAGACCTAGCATCTTGCTATATGTAAAATATTAATTACAAAACATTGAGAACTGGAAACATTTAAATTAGATCATGCCTTAAAGACTGTGGGATAGGAAATTGAAAGACAATAAGTTTGGTTTATTATTATTATTATTTTTAATTCTTAAGGTAACAAGTAAATTGAAAATAAAAAAGTGAATACAGTTGGATGGCTGCTGGGGTAGAGGCACTAAAAGACTCTTGAAAAGCTTAGAACTATAAAACTAGCAGTCTACCTCTGGGAGACAATGCCAAAGGAAAACAAATATGATTAGGCGCTTTTAACCATCAGTCTTACAAAATACCAAGGTAAGCATTCCCTACCTCTACTGGTACGCACAGTCAAGAATGCTTGAGCAAGGGGAGCAAGCAGGAGTTGTAAAGGGCTGTGGTTAACCTGAGGGCTAACAGTTGGGATTCTTCTGCTCCAGAAATTGGAGGGGGTTTGAATATTGTTAGTTTCAGCTATGATGGCCTGAGCAACTACGCATAGAAAGAGACCTCTAAGCAGGGAATGTGTAGTTGAAAAAGGGTACTGTCAACTTAGAAACACAGGCCACCAGGATGAAGAATAGCGACTAAGATCCAGACCTGAACTAACACCAGCAGTATTTGAGGAATGGTGGAGCAGCTGGAGTAAAATATCATTGATGTGTTTTACAATAACAATTTGCATATTGATTAAAACCCATCACTTAAATTGCCTCAGGTTTACTCTGATACCTGGCAGCCTCCTAACTGTGGATGGAGGAAAATTACTTGTACTGTCAATAGCCGTTTACCTATATTAAAATCATTAGCAATCAGAGTGTACTCCACTGCCTTGCACGCAGGGAGTCTAATTAACTCTCTCCTTTGGATTTATATATCTAATAACAAATAAATGGAAAGCCATCCCATGTCCTCCATCATAGGAATGTGTCTGTCTGTGTTTTGGAAAGGCAAGTACCAGTTCAAACATGGACATGCATTATATCGGAGATTTGTCATTGTATCTTTCCAGTGCATCATACCATTATGCTGCTTTACTCAACACAGACCATTATTCAATGTTACACTGAGTGATGAACTGCAATGACAAAGTGTTAATCTCCATTAAAAATTTAAAAGACATACAGCTATTTTCATCTGGGGAAGCTGCTGCTGATTCATCTGCGGCCCTTCCCAGCTGAGGCGAAGTGGCAGCCGTATACCCCAAGCTATTACAAATTACTGGAGAACCATCCTTCAGTTCAACTTCCAGCAGCAGAAGCTGGGAAGTAAAATTGCTTCATAAAAAGATGAAATCCAGTGCTCTTTTTTGCTACTTAATATATTACTAAAATGAAATAGCATGACTTTCCTATTATTTGCAGATGATTGTCAGAGGTTTAAGTACATTGGGTATCATTACGACTGCAGACATTATTTTACTCTGAAAATACATCAACATGCTTACTTCTTTCTGTGGTGGGAGGCTTCCAACTAATCCTGTAGCAGTTTCTGCTCATCTGCCTCGGGGTTTTGGGAAGCTACTGGCCTCCTGCAGAGAGCAGAGCCTGGGTTACAAATGGGTGTTGAAGGCTGAGAATAAGAAAATGACATCACGGCAATGATCATCTATGTTGGTGATACCTCTTTGGTATAGAAGAAGGTATAGAACAAAGCGGTGCCCATATAATGTCAGCCAAGCTTTATTCTGAACGCCTGTGGAGACTGGGCATGGCCTGTTAACGATGTCGCATAGAGCTGCAAAGGTATCATGAGCTGGAAGGCTTGGGTGAGTTGCAAAGAAATGCTGCCTTCCTCTGCCCCCCAATGTGTTGATTGCATCGCCTGGCACCTTTTCCCCTGCATGGCTACTGACACTTTTCTGATGGCAATGAATTCATACTCACGTAGCCTTTAATAATTGTGCTTTTCACTGAGAAATTTAATCCACTCTTCATGTATTAATCTTAATAATGGCAACTTGAATAAAAGGAAGAGAGGGAAGAGGATGATGAGAGAAAGCTCAAGGAGGACAGTGTGGGTGCTCCTGGCTAGACTGATAGAGTGACATTTACATCTTTCATTTGTTTTTAAGAAAGGTGCAATTTAACTTTAGAAATGCAGACTGTTCTCATGCTTTTGCATTGGGCATAGCACATAAAATATGATGATCACGGGCAGATCACAAGATCCGTGCAAAGTTGGGAACTGTAGGGTAAGGCAAAAAAAAGCAGTGGCTAAACCCCCAGGGAACAGGTAGCCTGAAGGGACCTAGTCCATGAGGAACTACGGATTCCCTGACACACACACACACAAAAAAAAAAGACCATGAACAAATATAGGAAAAGGAAGGGTAAAAAATCAAGTCTGGAACAAAAAAAAAACCCATAGAAAATAAAAATGGAAAAGCTTTCATTATCTTAATTGGGAAAGCTTATGAGAAATGATGAAAAACATTACCATGAATAATGTCTGAAAACCATATAAATTGGTAAAAATGTTTGATGGGCGACACCAATCATAATGAAGAGACACAATTTTCATAATCAGAAACAGAAGAAACAAAGCAAACCAGTGAATTCATATTACAGATCTGAGCACTCAGACATTCTCACACGGTTATAAATAGGCTGTTTAAATAAGGTAGCTTGTGGGACACGTAATTCCAGCTGACATGAGGAATTGTTGAAAAGCGAGAGGAAACCTGTCTGTGTGCTGCTTGTTAGGGTAACAGCTTGTGACTGCGCTCAGAAACAATTCTCCTAAAGACCCCGTCTCCTTCTGTTACAAAGAGCGTAACGATGGATTTCTGACTATGATGGGGAGTGCCATAGGTGATCACAAATAATGGTAAGCAAATATGAACCCACCGTCACAACAAATTTAAGTGTAAAGAATCTAAGAATGAATATGAAATGATACCTAATGCAGATGAAGCGTGGTAAATATTTTTTCAAGCATGATTTTAAAAAATATGCAAAAGTAAATAAAAAACCCTACAGAGCATTCTGACTAGTTTTATAAAGCTTGTTCTTTAAAATCATAGAAATCCTGTATATTAAGTTGCTCTCCTGGGAAGATAAAGATCCTATTCTGAGCAAATACTCCATGACTCTGTTAGCACAATGACAAGCCAAACTAATAATTAGCTTTGGCATAATACTAGCATGGCTACGTGACTTTTGGTTGTCTCGATGCATGGGCCAAGTCCTGTGAGAATACACTGTACATCTAAATACAACGCATAAACATTCCCAGAGGCATCGAGCACTTTGTACCACTGTTGAATAGAATAGTGAAGGTGTAACATCCCTCAGCATCAGCTTATATTTATACGTGGATATCTGGTTTTTACACCCCTTTACCGAAATGGAACATATCTTGTTATAGCTTTATAGACCTCTTTCCTAAATTTTATCTGTGTTTACATGCTGCCTAGCAATGCAGCTTGCAGGTGCTGCTGTAATATACAAATTGAATTAACAGGAGAATAATGGCATTAAGAATCAAGGACTTTTACTTTTGATTCACATTACATTTTAATTGTAGTTGTTTTCCTGTGCAAATGCTACTGCTGGGAAGAGAGTTATGGGAAAGCCCAGAAAAATCCATGCTCTTAATTTTAACTCTATATGCATTCCCAGCCATGAAAGTAATAAGCAAATGTATTTTATTCATAAACTAATAACTATCTGTGTACTTATACATAATTTTTTAAAGCTTTCTGGAAAATGCAAAAGTTACTATTATTTAGAAATATGGAAAACACAAGAGTTTTGCCTCAGAGGCAAGGAAAGATGAGATTGTAAGCTAGAATTGATGCCCTGGCACTTAGCAAGGTGGCTGGGAGCAGCTGTGGGACCAGGTGTGCTCGTCACTGGGGAGGCTCTAAAAGTGGGATGTGGGACCCTGGTTGGGAGTTTTTGTGGAGCTGATCAAGCAGATGCCCTGAAGTAAAGCCAGAAGATGAAGGTAAGAAAATTCTGTTAAGGAGAGCTCCTAGGGGCTGGAGTCCAGCGTGGGTGGAGTAGTTCGAGCATCCTCTGCTCCGAGGGGGTATAACAGAGGGTTAAAGGAAAGCAAGGTTCATGCTGAGAGGCAGGGCTACAAGAGAAGGCACCGATTCTTCTTATGGCTCTGCAAAGTTACTGAGGAATGAAAATAAAGCTTCACTTCTTTCTTCAAAGCATCTGTTTTGTATCTTTCGTATCTTTTCATATTTATTACAAAGCCTGCTTCAAACTTCTGTTTTCTTTCCCTGTAGCAGTTACTTGTGGTCTGTATGGTTACGCCAATCCTTCTACTTTACTTTACCATGCCACTAATTTTCAAGGAAACAAAAACCAGAAACTGACCATTAAGTTCTTAATAATAATGAGCTTGACCTTATGAGGAGTAGAAGTTTTTAGATAAATTCTGCTGTATTATTTGGCTGAGTAATGAGTGGGTAGAGTTACAAGTGGGTATGACTTAATCTGTGTTTAACCAGCACTTGATAAGTCCAATGAAAACTTACTGGAACGTATAACCTAAATTATCACAGGACTAATCTATCTCTTGAAAAGAGGCTAAATGCAAGCAGCAGGGAGCGTTGGACCCTGTTGTGCTGGGAGACATCCCATGAGGCACGGCAGGCTTGGATTTAAACTTCATGACTTGCCTAGGAGTGGGAGTAAATGTCAGCTTGTTGAGTTTCTAGCCTGATATTAAACTAGAGAACTGCTGCCCAAAACCAGGGACTTAATATAAGAGAGCCAGTGAGATCAGGCACATGGGAAGAAACCACAAAATGACAGTTTTCTGATATAAACAATTTACACCACACTCCGAATGGGTGGTAGAAACCTGTGAAAGAGTAGTGCTGAGAGTGTGGCTTGGAGAAACCTAATCTGCAAAGTGGTTTAAAAAAAAAAATCCCAATACTACCCTCAAAGCCCTTGTTTACAAAGGACATCAGAGCAGTGAGAAAAACATTTGCTCTCTAGAGCACCAGCCTCAGCTGCATCTCGGTATAGTGGTATTTTCTAGGCATAACAAGACAAAAAATGAGTTGTTCTAAGGGTGTCCAGAGAAGGCAGCGTTCAGAAAAAAGAGGGCTTGAGAAATCTCTCAGAAAAGCCAAAAGGAGGTAAGTTGCTTCCTCTGTTTTTTTTCCTTTGTATGGAATTCCACAGATGAGGCTGAAACCCCGTTTCTGGTCCTGGCCATGCACAACCATTACCCAGTTATGTGAAGAACTGAACAGAAGAAATAAAAGAACTCACATTTATGCTTCTCTTTAACTGTATTAATTGATAAGTACTCATGTGATTATGAGTAGGAAGCAGTTAAAGGAGGAAAGAAGTAGATTATACGAGTCTTTCCCAGCCATACACTTTTCTTTTTTCCAACTACTGAAATCAACTTTTACTTTTCTTATCGACAAGGCCCCTCCTGACTGTAATAATAGCAAGTGAAATAGAAGACTCTTATAAAAATACTTGGGAAGTTGCTTGCTGATTCATGTGACAACAATTGGTGTCTGAAATGGAGCTAATTAATATTCTCATTATGATAATCACCTTCAACATTTCCCTTTATTTTTCCAGGCTCTTTCCTTAGCTATCTGTCTCTGAGATAAGAAAATTACTATCGGTGTATCAGCTCAGATACATTTCAGGGGAAGAATGGCAAGAATTAATTCTGGTCTATCTGAGGAGAGTACAATTAGGAAGCCTTCATGATGAGACTAAATCTCCCGATTATTGAATCAGATATCCTCCATTCAGACTGCTCTGAAAGCCTAATACTCTGTTCCCTTTCCAAAATGCACTTAGAAATAATCACCACTGTAAGGGAGGAGGGGGGGAAAGGTACCTGTAAATGGTTTGAGACAAAGCAATCATTATCATAGAAGCTTGTTTGCAAAGTTGAAGTTAAAATACAATTTTTTGCCTTTTTTCAATGTTAATTTTATTGGTAGAGTGCAATACTCTTGATATCTTATTTTAAAACTGGTTTCTTTTGGAAGTTCTCCTTGACCCCTCATTTTTCACACTTATTTTCTCTGCTGTTTGGACGTATGATCAACACACTGATAGCTCTGAAAGAATAATTATAATAGATGATACTGCTTGATATTGTTGCACTGGAAACTCATTTGGGTAGCATTATCCAAGCTTTGACACATCGAAGGCTTGTCATGTATTTTGTAAAGAATTCAGGGGGAAGGAAAAATAAAAGCAGCTTCAGATTTGATTAATGCTTTCCACAAACACAAATGAACGTTACTCTGACTTCCAACTTTGGTTCTCCAGAACTGGATGGGTTTTGTGTTCTCTAGAGATAATGACTGTAACTAATGAATACAGAGCACTAAAAAAATTCCCTCTATCCAAAATCTGGGAAGGGGGGGGTGGGGGGGGGGGGGGAGACACCAAACAATCAAACTACTCCCAGCCAGACTTTTCACCTATGTCAAAGAATGGGAGTGCAGCTTAAAAGGAGACAGTCACAGCTTTGTGTCCTTTCCTTTCCTAGCTGGCTTCTTAACTTACCTTTGGAAAAGATGGTCATCAAATAATTCCATCTATGGTACTTGCACATAGGTGGTTTGGTTTTTTTAAGTGCAAGGTCTTCATTTCTGAAGCCATGCTTAATAGATAACTCTAAGACTGATGGTTCAGTGGGCTTGAAACTAACCTGGAAGCAACAGAAAGATGGTCAAGTCCTAGCAGATGAGTGTTTATTTTTACATTGCTAACATTTGCTTGAAATCTAATCATCTGAACTGAAGATGGAGGGTTCCAGTAAGGTCTGTCAGAGGAGGTCTTGCTGGCATGAGATCCCACCAGAGCTATCTGAAAATCTGCTGAATAATATTCCAAGCCTGACATGTATTAAAAGGAAACCAAAGCAAAACTCCCACACACTTGACTTAATGGACTCCATTGAGAATTCACCACTGCACCATGGCTTTTCTCTTCTGCAAGTATCAGCCAACACAGAGATTCACATTTCTTACATTGTTTCATGGTTTGTGTCCTCTTGTTTAGCTTCAAGTTCCAGACCCAGGCAGCCCCAAAATGTAACAAGCAGCTCACAGGCTCCACTGGGCTTCCTCAGCTGATTCCAATAAAAAATTAAAATATTTTCCTGGCTTTTGAGCAAAAAATAAGCAAATGCACTCATTGGTTTCTGGTGAGATTGTGAGCTCCAAAACAGGGAGGAAAAAGAAGGAATCCACATAGGAAAAGCTGTGGCAAAACTTTCATGTTTTGTGTGTTAAAGTGGTGTCCACACTTCAGCTCTAGAGGCAGAATTAAAGAAGCTTTGTAATTACAAGACTGTCAGTCTATCTTTGTCTTCAAGATTAGGTTCTGCTTTCAATTAATCTATTTACCTGTTAGAACCTTCAAGTTCAGACCAGAATTTAAAATGTTTCAAGGCATGAATAACCTTTCCTGCAACTGACAAGCTATAGGAAAAAAAAATGCTAGAATGGTATTTTTATGTAACATTGCACGGTATTTTTATGTAACCTCACACAGAATTTATGGCTATGATCAAATATGCCCATATAAAGTTTACTTTCATCTCCCAGCCCAGAGTCCCAGTGTTTGGATTTACTTTAGCTGAACAAGATGTTGCCTCTTAAATTATGTAATCAGGGGACTTCTCCTTAAATAATGGGAAGTACAGACTTTTTGAGGATGCTAGACGGCATGATAAAGATTTTTCTACCACTTCATAAAACTGGTCACTGGTTTGCAGTTCAAAGAAGAAAATATATGAACTAGGTACACACTCAAAAGGAGTGGAAGAAAGCTTTATTGCAAACTGAATATTTTTTTTAATGGCATGAACTTTAAATTTTCCTTATTTTTTTCTGTGTGTTTTTTTTTAGTGAAATGTTTGCATAAAGAGAACTTCAGGAATTATTTTTGTTACATAGATTAAATCTAGCACTGATTTTAACCTAATTTTAGCACTAATCTAGCACTAATCTTAACAATTAATATATTTATTAAAAATAATTATTAAAATAGTGTGCAAATACTTAAATAATTATATAGCTATTAACTGTATGACTGGCAAGAAGAAGGGGCAGGGGGAGAGGCCGGACAATCTCACATAGCCAGTTAAGTCCAAATACAAATCTCTCACTTTATCTGTGGGTAAATGCTGCTTAAGGCAAATGTATCATCCAAAGTGAATCTCCCTAGGGTATGACCCAATGATTACATCATTAAGGATCTCACTAACTAACAGGGGTTGCTTCTGCTGCTGAGACAGCTCCTGGCTGGATTAACCACCCATCTGGATCTGCTTGGTGGTGAAACAGTGGTGGGAAAACTGCCAGGATGCTCAGTGGTAAGCAACTAATGGATGGGGAATAGGAGTGCTGCATGTGCAATCAACCTAATTCATCGGCAATAGAATAGAAAAAATAGAAAAAGGAAAAAAAAAAAATCTTGAGATGCTTCAAAACAGAATAATGAAGTTGTTAAAGGACAAATTTGCTGGAGATGTACGACTGAGTTGTAGCCCTCTACTACTCTGAACACAACTTTCATTTAAATTTACTGAGAATACACACTGCACTAAGGAGTTATTTATATCCTTAATAAAAGGAATTCCTTTTCTTGCTTTTTATTTTATGGATTATTTATCTGCTGTCTAATAATTCATCAAAGCTGGAAACTACCAGTGTTGATGGGAAGTAGTCTAGTTTTTAAGACTTATTTTATTGCTATGTCTATTTTTAATTAAACATTCTCAAAGAAATTTTAAATCTAATTCTTCAGGGCCTATATTACAGAAAACACCCTATACTCTTCTTTACCCTATATGTCACACCCTATACTCTTTCCTCTCTCCCCTGTATATACCTTATCCCCAAGGGTAACTCGAATATGCTTTTATCTAGTTTTGTCAGCCTTGTCCATAGCTGGCCACTCTGACTATAATATTCGATTCTGGAAAAAATTAGTTTTAAATGAGTGACTTGGAATAGCAATATTTCTGATATTGCATATAGTAGTTGGTGGTAGCTTTGGGCAATAACAGGTGAATATTATAAGAGATGTGGTGACTGACTATTAGGAAAAATTAAAAAGATATTTTTAAAGAGGTTTTTTTCCTTATGGGTTGGCTTCCCCCAGGTATTTGTATGATCAAGCTGTTTTCTGAGGAAATGTTTGTGATGAGACTAAATTTATCCAAAAAGCCTGGTTACGACTGAGCACTTGTGGAACTTCCATGGGGTCCAGTCTGGCTAAGAAATTCATTAAAAACAACAAGTTTTAACCCAAAATGATTTTTTTAAGCTCATAAGAACAGAGCAAAATATGTTTTAACAGTTAGTGCATAATTTACCAGAGCAAGGGGGCGGATACTAAGATGCCTAGCTATGCAATTAACACAAGCGGGGAAAAAAAAATCTGCCTCCATTCTTCATATCTCAGTGCATGCACTTATATGACCATGAAAAAAAGAAAATTAAATTTAAATTTTGTAACCAGCCAATAAATCTTACATTAGCCTGGTGGGAACTGTGACTCTGTTGAGACCTCAGTGAGCCAGAAAGAAAAACCTTTAGTGTTTTCCATCATTTCCTAACCCACTTCTCTTCCAACCCTCTCTGAGTGTTTCAAAGCCCTTGAGACAACATCAAGAACTTCTCCTGTTTTAGAGAACCACATTCATCCTATCAAGGAAGAGAAATTACATGAATGCAATTATGTGATTAATCACAGCTGACCAGTGAAGATCCCATGCAGATCCAGAGTGCTGAACACTATGATGCTCAATAAGCACAACCCATTGGAGGGAGCAAATATCACATAAGCCCAAATAACAAATTTAAAGGACTCAAGGTCTGTACATGAATATTTCATGAACTGAAGATGAAGCTAAGTTTGAGAAATTATTATTTTTCCATTTCTGATAATAAGCATTTTCATTTTAGGTTTCATGAGATTTTTATCCCTGAACTCTAATAAGGTATTTCTATATTAAGAAATTTTTGGGAATTAATTCATTCATAATGCATGAAGAAGGGAAAAAAATTACTTGCCTTTGAGTTTGAAAAATAATTTGTTTTATTTTAGTAGATAATTCCTCAAAATCACCCCTCAATGTCACTGTACCCCTGTGTGGAAAATAAATCTAATTATTACATTGTTGTAAATACATGATTATGGCGTTAGTGAAAAGAAACATCTTAGACTTTTGTACTTCTAAAAATTCCTTTTAAATATACCTGATTTCAGTGTTGTTTTCTACACTGCCTGGGGTTCATAGAACAGGGCTAAGATATCTCTCGATTTCTACTCACTGCAACTTGTTAAATTAAGTACTGCTGCCCTTTTTGACCTTAACAAATCACCAGTATTTGAATTCTGGCAGGGTTGATCTCTGCTGAAAATATGTTTGCTTAGAATTTGATGGCATGCTAATGATGTAACAGTCCTTATATATAAATTAGTGTTCAGAAATTCCTGTTTTCTGTGCCTAATGGGAGTCAGAATATTCCAGACGTGGTGAGCCATGGATGTGATGCTCAGTTGCAACCAAGGTTGCATCATAATTATTTTTCTGCTTTCCATAACTTCTTCCTGATGTCGGTAACCCCCGAGAGAGGAACCCATTCCATGTTTTCTTGTTCCATGGTGTTCTTCCCAAGACAAGGCTCTTCCTGGTGAATATAGAAGTGTGCCCCCTGCACTTGCAGGCTGTAACACAGCCAGGTCCATGGAAGCAAGCATTGTTCTTGCTGCATATGTGTAATTTAATGCATTCTTGCTCCTCCCTTCTTCTATGAACTCTACCAACTGCATGCTTTTCTTTTCAAATCCCAAGGTAAGTTTTTGTGGTGTGTTTTTTTTTTTTTTTTTTTCCCTGTTGCTTTGATCATGGAGACAGTTGTCCTTTCTTTTCCCCTTCTTCCCTGCCCTCTCCTCTCACCCCCCCAACCCAACCCAAAAGGGAATTTTGGGTCCACCTAGCTATCTGTAACTTGAGAAGAAAGTTAGGTAAAACTGGACTGCGAGGTGTGTCCTTCCAACAACAGACTTGTTCATGCTGTCACAGAAAAGATTACAGAGCAATGATTTGTGTAAAGGGAGAAATACCTGCTATGGTGCTGCTTATACGTGTCTTAAAACAAAAGCTATACACTTGAGGGCAATGAATAGTTGTTTTCATCTCAGTTTTGTTTTATGCTGTTCTTTGATCTAACACGAAAATCATTACAATTTATGAGATAAGGCAGCAGACAAGACCCCAGGGAGTTCTTCGTTATGTAATGCTACATCCAATTCGTTATTTTGTGACTCTCTTCCTCAAATAGCTTTCTGAAAGATCAAGTTAGTCAAAGCTACCGTGGGTTTTTAGCTTTGCTAAAATCTACCGTATTACATGCTCAGTGAATTTCCACAGCTTTTGTTCGAGTCACTGACAGCACCTGTCATTTGCCTTTTTATGTCTTGAAAGCTGCTGGTGGCAGCATAATCAAAGATGCTGAGTAAAAAATATATATCCCAGAGCAGTGGCCCATAAAAGAAGGCTACTTATATTTTAGTATAGTGTCATAACCTGTAGTTTTGTGTTGTGGGTTGTTTTTTTTTTTCTTGTATGTATCAACACTATGGCACAATTGGGTATCTGGGTGAGTTAGTAAGAAAGAAGTGCTGTTAAAGAACTAAAACTTTATCCTTTCTTTTTGTATAGAAAGGAGGGAAAAAATGTTTGCTTCACCAGTTGAGTATCATAACCAAAACAAATGAGTCAACCTTCTCTCTGAAGACGTTGGCGAAATGTTAATGTTAAAGGGCTTATTACCTAGAATTAAGTTCTCAATAATTACAAAAGTGCCAAGATTAGGGGCCCAGTGTTTCCACTACAGCAGAAAATTGCAGCTCTCACATCTACTTACACTTTAATCTAGGAAAACAATATTTTTTGCCTCTGCCTCATAAAGAAAAATAAGTAGCCTTCTTTTTTACTTTTCAAAGGAAAAAGCTTGATCTTTCATTCCTAAATTTTTCTTTACTATACAGTTTGTTTTTGTATAATGAAACTGTCATGGAATAGAGACCTCTCCAGATGATAAGAGACTTCTATTTCATTCACTCTCGCTTCAGCCGTGGCATAGTTGTCCAGTACAGAGCTCACAGCACATGCCCTGCAAAAATGGGGCAGGCAGGGTGGTCCTATGCCCACCCTAAAAGGGCAAATGGCTCATTCCTTCAGAGGGCAGAGAATAACATTATCTTCAGGATTTCTTCAAGAGTTACACTCTCTGTAGGTCTATGAGCACCATATTTTGTGGTAGAAAATGCAACTGAGGAGGGTCTACAGGCTGGTATGGGGTAAGCCTCGCTGGTATATATGGGGAGCACCTTGCACATATAGGGGGAAACACTGGAGGCAGATTGGAAAACTCTAGTAAAGTATGGAGTTGCTCCTTATCTACTGATTACCTTTTAAAAGAAAGCAGGAAATGCTGTGTTTGGAGCCAAAAAAGCATGTTATCTTCTGTAGTAACACTGCTAAATCACCTGGCATACATGGATTATATCATTAAATACTTTAGATTTCTTTTTGCTGAAAGTGAGCAATACACTTTTAAGAAGTGAATCTTTGATAATAACCTTGTGTACTGTAGCCAAGACCATGCAGTTTTCTGTACATCTTCTGTGAACAGCAGCCTCTATTAATTAAATATGTCACGTACTCTGAGGCTATGAATGTTTTTTTCACTCTCAGTTGTCACTAGATCTTTGGACAGGAATATTCTTTGTGTTTTTATAACCAAAGTAGATTGTATCACCAGATTTTGCTAGCAGATTTATTCCTTCCATTCAAAGGATTATTTTTATTCTCATGACTGGCCAGATGCAATTATCAGAGATGCACATGCTAAACCTCTGCAGAATTTGGTGGGACTAGTTTCCTCTGCTGTGGCTTTCATAACTTACCTGATCAAATTCTATAAAAGGCATATAACTTTGTTATGTTCTCCTTTGAGACTTAAAGTGTATTACAGGCTATTTTTTAATTACATATTACAAGATTTTTTTAATTCAGCCACATTAGAAGGTGCGAATGGAGGACAGCCCTGATCCTCAGGACATCCGAAGAAGAAGCTGCAACCTCCTAGCAGCAGTAACATTATATGGCAATATATGAGTCAATATGAGGCAATTATATGAGTCAATAAACCCGTATGTGTTGTTTCAAACCCAATCTGGATTTCCACCTGTACAGTGAGGTACTGTAGGATTTATTTATGGGCTTATTTGCTTGGCTGTTTCATGGATGGGGAAGAGACGGGGTGGGGGGGAGGAAAAAGAGTATCCAGGGAATTTCTACACTGACATTTGGGAAACACGGTGCTTCAGGGATGTGTGTGTAATCGGAATGGGGTATAAAGCAGTATTTTCCAGTCTATTCCAATATGTTTTGATCCATGGGAGAACACAAAACTGTTCACAGGAAACTAATAATTTGCATTATTTTTTTTCCTGTAGGATTTATGAGGCTTAAAAATTCCTTTTAAAACCTGTCCCATCGAAGTCTAGCCTACTGGGGTAAGGGGGAAAATCTCTGCACATCTCAATGACATTCTCGGAGATGTTAATCTTTGCTGCTTTATGCGGTAGTTAGAATTTGTGAATCTTTTGCAACATTCATAAGAGACTACAGAATATTTCTAGGAAAAAAAAAAGGAAAAGTAGGTTAGACTTGAAAGTTGTTCAATATTCACAAAAGCTCTGAAAGATGCAAGCACCTGTATATTTCTAAACTGGCAGGAGATAAAGGTTTTGTCCCATTTCACAGAACTAATTGGAAAATAACTTAGGTTACACTAAATCTGAGTAAAAATATGGGTAAGAATAAAACCACTTAAAAAAAATTAATCAGTCTCTTGTTAAAAACAAAACCAAAGTATCCTCTATTGATAATCTCCTCAGACCTTTGCTTTTTCTTGGTTAGTGTTGGTTTTTAATGATTGTATTTTCTGTAAAAAGGTGCACAATCTCCTCAATAGGATAAGATATGCTTATAAGGACCATTTCTAGGGGTTTTTTTGTTTTCCCTAGGGTAGAGAGAAGCAAAGAGAAAGGGGCAAAACATAATTTTTTAAATTTAAGAAACATAGTTCTGCTCTAGTTTTTGAGTCTTACTGTTATTATTTTACAGCAAATACTTTCAAAGATAAACAGTGGGATTGCAGCATTGGTTAGGATTATCAGAAGAGCTTAAAGTTAGCCTAATTCTTCTTTTGACATAGTGAAAGGTTTATCAGTGGTGATGTTAGGAAAAATTATTGTAGGAGGGCTGAGAGATTTTTTGCAAAATGCGACTCATGACATGTTATTTAATGAATACATTATTTTCTGTGCCAAATTAATTTGCCTCATCCCATGACAAGAATATTTAATTTGCAAACAAAATCATATGACACCTTTTAATGTCATTGGTTTGGCAATTACAATTGAGATGACGTTGAGGGGAAAACCAAAGAGAAAGAAATGCAAAGTGTGCAAATGCAAAGAATTGAGTTTTCTGTTATCCCCACGCTTCTGTCTTACTAATTTTGGAGGTAGGAACCCTCTATGGGGAAGAGTTAAATATGACTAAGAATAAAAAATGATGGTCAAATTAATATAAAATAATTCTGACAGTTCTACTTGAAAAATGTCAGTGTCTTTAAAGAACCCTACTTATAAGTCTGGAATACGGTTGCACTGAAGGTCCTCATTCAAATATTGAATGAGAGCATGCTAGAGGTGGGTTTTATTTTTCCCTTCCCCTAAAAGCAAATGTGGCTCTCATATGTTCTCTTCTGAGGTGCACATGTTTTCTAACATCTACTTCTGAGGAGTGAGAAAAAAAAAACACAAATTTGCCCTGAGATAGTTCTTATGTCTTCAGAACAGTGAATAATTGATGAAAGCCTGATGCTCAGCTCGCAATGGGACTACAATTGTTTGAAGGGTAGAAACTCAGGTTTAAAACACTGGTCATATAAATGCCTATCAAGGGCAAGGGAGCCCACAGGAATTGGAGGCTGTCAGGCAGCCCCAGATTTCCCATGCTGAAGAGTAGTCCTGCCCCAGTGCAAGGCATGAAACAGATCTGAAGGTCTGGGTTAGGGTCGGTAACGTGCTGCAAAGACATCTCTTGTGTGAGGAGGAGTTCTTTGATCATCCTTTGCAACTCGGTTGCAAATATTTCTTTGAATGACTAAGCATTCCCTTAGACTACTGACTCCTTAATTAATCAAGTAATGCTCCAGCCAAAATGAACCCTAGAATAGGTCTTGGGACCCTATGATTGTCTTCTTGCTGCTGTTTAATTTAGAAATGGCAGCCCTTTATTCCAGGGTCATTTTATTCTTCTTTTATTCTGTTATGGTGCTGAAGATAAATCAGTCCTACTGAAGTAAGTGTGGCTTATATACAAGGGATTATAAACCAAGTCCGAGAGGGAGAAAGTAAAATTTCATCCCTACAACTGCCAGTATGAGGACCATGACTCAAGAGAAGAGGCATTTGGAATTCTAGGCGTGGAGGAGAGTCCATGGTAGTAGTTTCTTTTCAAGCATAATGGAAAGGGTAAATTATATTCCCTTGTCATGAGAGACTACAGTTATTTCCGCTGTTTGGTGGAAGATTCTACCTTTTGATCAATAATGCCAGGTGGCTACACAAAGTAGCAAGAACCTTCTTGATAGAGTAATCCTTTCCTGGGTACCAGCCATCAGTAAGACCATTTAAAATCTGTCACCTTCCACCATATGCTCCCTTGGGGGGGAGGGGGAATCTTTAAAACATAATGCTTAAAAAAATAAGGTCTTCACTTCTTAATTTGGCAGTTTTCAAAACATGGCATTTGTGAGAATCTGGCACAACAATTGTCAGAGCATCTATATCAATACAAGAATGGAAAACAAACTCCCTGGCAGCAGCATGCACAGCTGTGTGTGCCCACTCCCTCCCGCTTCTTCCTACCACGTAGTGCTTTTTTTAGTCTAAACTGTTTGTGTGATTAGAGGGGGGATGTGAGATTAGAAATGTCTTATAAAAAAAGACAAGACCTTTAAATGCAGTTAATGTTTCTGCAAAATTATTCACAAACTTGGCAGTTACTTTAAAAAAAAATAAATCAGCAACCTGCCATCTGGAAATAACATACAATAATGTGGTACATAGACATGGGTGGGATGGTTAATACTGGTTAAAACATCTTTGTGCTTCTTTTCAGCTTCTCTTTGGTTGCAGCTGGGATAACATGCAGAACTTGAAGGTCATTTTTTATTGTGGACAGACTGCCATGAAACAGTACGTGTTCTAGGTAATAGGGTGACTCTGCCTATTAAGGTAGGGATTTATATGTATATATGTGTGTATATATATATATGTTTATATATAAAAATATCACTGTTTAGGAAGCTTGGACCCACCTGCTGGGAGAGAAACCTCAGTAGGTCCAGAAGGTAACTTGCAACAGGGCTGAATCCTCCTTGACCTGCTAACGTGAGACAGCACTCCCAGCAGGGACAGACTCAAGACACAGAGCAAAAAGATTTCATCCACTCTGTCCTGGCTGGTGGCATGGACATGCTTTTTGGCTAGCACTATCTCATTGTAGTGCTGTGTGTGAAAAACAAAAGGATTTAAATGTTTTAAAAAAATAATTGTTTCTGAGTGATAAATTATTAAGCCTTGATCTTTCTACAGAATAACTCCAAGGAGGCTAAACAGGCCCCTGGGGCAGCTCCAGTCAGCCTCAGCCTGTGATCATCCATGATGGAAAGTAGAGTGAGGGAAGGAAATAATATGGCTTTTCTTTACAAGTAAAACTAGAAACAAAAAAATCACTGGCAGGAATTGGAAATTCCTATATGATAGATTACAGTTTTGCCTATGTTAGTTTTGTGCTCTAAAAATTACGACTCCTTTTGCTCCAGTTCCTTTTTCCTGGATCTACTTCGTCTGAGGTTCCTGACAGTGTCTTTAATGATACTAGCTTTTAAAAGGCACCAGAAACTTTTAAAATGTTCATCAGCATAAAGCTGCCTGGCTTTGGGTTTTTGGCGGCTGAACTGATTCTTGTGGGTTTGGCTCATGCTTTGTGTGTCAGTCTTCTGCTATGGCGTCACCAGCAAGCTTTCATGTCCTGCCTTGATTTTAAAAATCAGTGTTTGAGATGTGAGCTGTAGCAGGGCTGCCCATTGTAATCCTTGGTAGGCAGAAGAACCAGAGCCTTGGTCCGTTCACTTGGCTGGCCATCAAATAACAGAGCAAGTGGTTAGCATCTTGGTCTGCATTTGAGCTATAGAACCTTAGGTAGGAGCAGCAGGTTGAAGAATCCTGTAGAAAATCAGCAAATGCCATGCAGGGCGTGAGCAGCAAGGTACAGCCAGGCCAAAGGGATCTGCAAATGGCACCAGGGATTGCTCAAGCAGGAGCTGAGTTTTGCTTTGACCACTTCCACATAGCTAAGGAGACTGCTCCACAACCAGGACCTCCCAGGTGGAGTTCAATGCCACTCAGCCCTGGGTTTGAGTTTTATGAGAAGTTTTGTACATTAAGTGAGTGTCTGGAGAAGAACAATAATTACTGTGCATGTGCTTGCATGTTAATCTCCTTTTATCGTTCTTGCAAATCATGGTCAGTTTACTTCAGAGGGTCTCCACTACTGAATGAAAAGGTTTTATTTGGCTTAACAATTTACCCATTTGCAGAGTGGGTTCACCTGGGTTTCTAAGAATATCATTACTGTGTTGCAGGTCTTTAAAAGAGTGAATAAATGAAAAGAAGCACAACTGAAATAAGATTAGGTTGCTTATGGCTGCACAAGCAGTTTATATGCATTCCAATGCTAATTACTATGTTTCTTTTAATGTAATTTATTTGCATATCTTTTGGTGTATTATACAGCTTGCAAATTCTTAGCAGGCATTTGGAAACTATTATACATTATTACTTCCTTAAAATCATAACACTTAAATCAGGTCACCCAGCTGTTTAGCATCTGATAACAAGATTAGAGGGATTGATTGTACTCTCTGTAAGACTGCAAATACCTATTAATCTAGCAGACTTTGGAAGTTAATCAAAATTATATTTTTCTTCTGAGAATGATATAAACAGTTGAAAATACATTCATAATTTGCAACGGGTATTTTAGGCTCTAAGGTACACTATTCTTTTGGAATACCAATCTTTTTAGCTCTTACTGTAATTATTATAACTTTGCATAGTAGATGGTTAATACTCTAAGTTTCTGCTATTTAGTATGTTGAAACTGTCCATGTTTTCATTAATTCCATCAATCAAACTTAACTCTCCTCCACCTCTAAGAAGTAATTATAATTATTTTCATGACCATATATATGCTAATGAAAGAACTATTTAACGACATTTTAATTTATTCTCAAAATGTTTATGGACTCAATGCTGACATTGTCTCAGAATGACTAGTGCAAAGAAAAAAAGTCAAATTATAAAGTTATGGCTAATTGGAATAAAGCAGGAAATACTGGCAAACACAATCGGAGCCATCTAATTCTGGTAATTCATTTAGCCTCAAATTCTCCTTTGTTTAATTATAGACTTAAAAGGTTTCACTTTCAAGGTAGCTTAAATCTACATTTTTTTGAGAACTTTTTGACACAGATACTTAAAAAGATTTACTTTTCTACACCTTCTCTCCTTGTTCATTTACTTGTTTCTTACATTTGTTGGTATGCTCTGGCTCCCATCCTCTGCCTTCACTGTAAAGAAAACAAGTGAGTAAGCTCTGAAAATGGTAAAACACTTCTATGTAAATAGAAACAATAGGTATTCAGCATTACGACTGTGATTTTTCAAAGATGTCTTAAGCCATTTCAATGCCCAGAGCAGAAATTGCTGGAGTAATTTAGGAGCACACTAAAAGTCAATAAAACACGTGTTTGAAAATCAATTGGATATTTTTGAAAACAAAATGAGTTGGAGGAGAGCTTCCAAATTTTTGAGTCAGCTTTAAAATTCTGCCTTGTTTCACTTCTGAAAATCTCAGCCATAAGCATACATTAAAATAAATGTTGTTTGATATTTTATAAACCATCTGGTAATATGGGAGTCATTTATGGTAGTGTAATATGGGGTGATTTATTGAGCTTTTGGAGAACTGCAGAGAGGTGTTAGGGGAAGATATAGAATCATAGAATCACTTTGGTTGGAAAAGACCTTTAAGATCATTGAGTCCAGCCTTTAACCTAACCCTGCCATCCCACCACTAAACCATGCCCCTAAGCACCTCATCTAGCCTTCCTTAAAATATCTCCAGGTATGAGGACTCGACCACCTCCCTGGGCAGCCCATTCCAGAGCCTGACAACCCTTTCAGTGAAGATACCTGCAGATCTGTGGCCAGATAGAAAAACCTAAACAGAACTTGGTGAATAGTCTGCACCTTCTGTCATTTTTAAACTTATGTCCCAAAGGGACTGACTCTGAACCACCCTGGGAAGTGTCTTGAAACTTCTGCATCCCTCACTTTGACCACACCACGTGATGGCAATGGACCTGGCGACTTGAGCCAGTCTTCTGACTCAGGTTAGATTCAAACTCTTCAGATCTCTTTCCTTTTCCACTAGGTCTGACCCCCTATTTTCTGCTCTGAATTCCTACAGTCTCCCTCTGGCACATCAGTCTCTAAGGCAGCAGAGAAATTTCTGCTGTAATCCCAGGGAAACTTCAGAGAGTACAGGCACTTGACAAATATTTGCTTTATAATGGCAAACAAGGTTGAACATTAAAGATATGAAATATGTGCCAGTATTGGCAGAAGCAGTTTTAAAGTGAAGATTCTTGCAGAACTAAATGTCATTTCTTCTTCTACTCATCATTAGCAATTCCTTTGTCAGCATATGTTGTGTTTGTTGGCCCTCTCCTGTCAAAATGGCATTAAGGGCACATGCATTGAGTTCAGCTGCTTTTGGAGCACTGTAGTTCCTGTTCTCATGCACGAAAAACATATAAAAATATTGCAAATTGTTATGGTTTAGAGGAGGCTAGGAGACACTGATAAAATATGGAGGGCTTTGCAGATGCTTATTGCCTTGGGGCAGTCAGCAGGGGTCGGATTCTAGCCCTGAAGTGGTAGCACATGACATAGACCCTGTTGGGGACATGGATTTTGTGACTGAGCTGGGGTTGGGTCCCAAATGTGCAAGTCTCGTTCCTTCCTGTGTGAGGGTCAGCATATGCAAGCAGCTTTGTCTCATCGCCCCTTTCAGCACTGCTGACGCCTTCTGCAATTGCTTTGACAGAAATAAAATCTTGTTCCAACTGTCTCAAAGCTGGTGATTGCCAGGCCAAAGGAGACACAGTAGCTGCTTTGTAGGATGAAACATCTTTATATCTCTAAGAGGCTCAGATCTGATGTGCTTGTTTGCTTTTCTTATGTGTGATATGAGGTTTACATGAGCTATTTTTGGTGTCACCTAAATACAAGAAATATCAAGAGCTTTGCTTGTTTTCATCTGAGGATGACAGACAAAGTGCTGCAGGTTGGAGCACATCTTGGTTGCTTATGTCTTTCTCTTCCCTTCTGCTTAAATTAATTTCTACTTTCCCCCCTACACACGATTTTTAATCGAAAGTAGCTATTGAGCTTTTTCAATGTGCAGCTTCAGTCAATGAAAGGATATGAGCATCTCTTTGGAAATGCTGCCCACTTGCCTGAAGAGTGAAACGAATTTCATAGTAGTAGATCTTGATCTTGATTTTTTTGTCAGTAATTATTTCTAACCTAATGAAATTCCTATAGGCACAGTTATTTTGGAAGACTCAAAGTCTGTGCTTGGATATATACCATTATACCATATCCTAGATCTTTCTCTGCGGTATCCAGTATATGTTACTTCAGCTAAATTTGGAAAAAGAAAGTAAAAAAACAAATAAATAAAAATGTATCAGTGGTAGTTTATAGTTTCTATGTACCAGCAGTTATGTTTTCAAATTTAGTCACTTGAAAGTATTGAGGAAATAATGAGATATATTTAAATTTTGTGCTTTTTATGTGCTTTTAATGTACTTAAGTTTTCTCAAGTTCTTTCCAAAAGTGGTTAAGAAACTCAGTTGGAAAGCAATTGGTTTTGAAGCAGATATGTTAAAGAAAGAACAGCAGATAGGATTTTTTTTTTTTCTTTCTTTTTGGGCACAGGGCTCTGGGAGGCATTGTGGACTTTCAAATTAGACTGTAGAAGCGTGTCCACTGCCTTTGTATGTCAACTTCGCCATAGGACTTCATTGAAGATCTCTTGCACAAATGCCTCTGCTCTCCTTTCCTGCCAAGGTTGTGAACACAGAACATTTCCTTTGACCCTGATGGCTTAAAGCCTTCCAAAACACGAGGTGAAGGGGGCTGGAGGTCTTTTGTGGTGTATGGAACGTCCAGGAATTTGCCTTGGTGGCACCACAAAAAGTAGCAGTGTCAGCAGGATAGTTCTTAACTAAATTATCTTAAATAACAATGTCAATAATAATTTCTTTCTGGTTTGTACAGTGGCTGCTTTTTTACTTTCTACTACTAAAACTTTCCCTTTTTGTTTTCCAAGGACGACTAATCCTGTGAAGTTGAATATTTTTCTTTTTGAATCACGGTGGGTATAAATGTTGTTTTTTCTCTAGTTCTCAATAGCTGCTGCTTTTATTAAAAAGAACCAGAAAAAAAGTCTTGCTTTTTTTATTGACTGATACTTGAGGCTTTTATGATGGCAGTAGAGAAAAAAATCGACAGCAGTTTTTCAGGTGAACATTTTGCGTGGGACTACCTTTCATCACACAGTTTGTGTTTAAGCAGAAGACAAATTTCCTGTGCTTTGATCCAGAGCTGTGTCAAAACTTCTCAGCACTATGAGCCCCCATGTAGGGCAGACAAGTACTATAGAAGTATAGGAAGGGGAAGTTGATGGAAAAGAAATGTCCTGAGAAGTAGGTTTTGCTGTATCTCTGCTATGGAGATAACGGGTCCGCAACTATTGCACCTCCTCCTAAAACCTGTATCTTGTCCACCTTCGTGTCCTACCTGTGGTCTCTGGGGCACGGGCATGCAGACCAGATGTCGGGACAATTTTGATGTATGACAGTTGTGTATAAGTAGCCTCAACTAACCTATGTTCCTTTTTTAACAATACTAATGTAAAATATGTTATATTTAAAATGCATTCATTTCTGGAAAATCTGTGGTATTAAAAATGTAAATAAATGTTTTAATGGATGGAAACAAGATTACTTCTAACATCCTCTCTGAAATTTTGCTTCCTGAAAACTGAATTGCATATAGATGTGATTGCGACTGAAAAAAAGATGGTGAGATACAGATAGATGATATTTAATGGCTTTGAATGGAAGGTAAGTTTACACCTTGGAGAATTATGTAAACGTCTGTCTAAATTTCATACTGCTGTGTAGTATACAAAGCCGTATGTGTAAAACCACTTTGAAAACCTATTAGAAAATACAAAGGTTAAGCAGGTACAATAAATAATATTAATGTGATAGCAGAGTACCTGATGCCGAAACTGCAGGGATATGTGCACGGTATTATAATTAAATTTCTGAGAATTGCAATGCAGGTGGCAAATGTTGTCATTGGACACAGCATGCTACAGAAAGCTGCTAAGATTCATAAGCACACACAACTGTTTATAATTATAAAAATCTGCCCATCTAAAGCTAATTGTGTGCTTGCAACTTTGGGCAATAGGCATGTCAGTAAATTGGTATTTTCCTGTCATATTTTGATTCCTCAGGCTGTTAAATGGTAAAACTGAAGTGTTGTGCTAAAAGGGGTCTCGGAGCGTAACTTCCCTTGAACCAGGCCTTTCTGTACTGCGTTATACTGGGGATGGAGTTTTAAACTTAAGTTCAGAGTTTCATGTTCTGGTGGAAGCACTTATAGGTATATGTATCCATATAATCCTTCACCCTTCTCCACCCACCCCATCCCACGGTTTTCCAACAGCAATCTCATGCAAGAGATTAAGTCAAATTAATAATTGATTTCAGCACTGAATTTTAGGGTGGAATGGAGCTACTCTTGATTTCATTCCTGTGACCTGGTCCTGAAGTCCCAATGCATGAAGCAACACTTATGTTTGAACTTGTGCCAGACCTCATTACTAAAATGCTTTTTTTTTCTGCTTGCTTTCTCCTTTACCCTGTAACATTACAGGAAAAAAGAAAAAATTTTTGTTTCTATATTTTTCTAGATAGCTTCTTCTGTATTATTTTCCTTTTTTTAATAAAGGAAAAACTTTCTCACCAAAATTATTTCAAGAGGGGAGGGACTGTTTGTATTCAGAAGGCAAGCTTTTTAAAAAATATCTTTTCTTATCTGTTTATAAATCTTTATCATTGCTCAACTCCAGCGATCAAATAAGAACAGTTAAAACAGCTCAAGAAAAAAACCTGGCTCTCCAGCAACCTCAGTAACTTTAACGATCTAGTAAAAGACCAAACAAATAGACATAATTATCATAAAAAAGCTATTACATAGCTCATGCTATTGGAATTGTTTATGGGATAAAAATTAAAGTACTTAAAATCATCAGAGGATTCCTTTGCTTTCAGATACTATCTTTTCCCACTGAGCTCATTGCAGCTGTTAAGACTCTTACCCCAAGAAGGCCTTGGATAATGAAATCCTACTTCTCTCTTAGTAGAGCAAAGTGTCTTAGTTCACTGATTTACTGTCTCTGCTTCAGTACCTCATGACACAGATACGTGAGTGCACGTGTCTGAGTTGTAGGTGTACATGTGTCCATCTCCAGCTATTCCTCATCGTCATGTCTGAGTCTCTTAGTCTGTGGTAATAAAGTAGTTTGAGGTTTACATGGGAGTAATGTAGTCTCTGGCACTTCCCTATTTTCAACGTAAAAAAATAGTCCTAGGTGAAAAAAAGTTTGAGTTTTTAGAATTTGATAAAGTCTTTTCTGTTTTATTTTAGGTTCGCCTGTTTCAGAGGACCAAATTAGATCCAGATTTTTCAGCTGGACATGGCAGTCCGGGTTAAAGGAGACATCACAGTTATGGGGGTCACTGATGCTTGAAGACCTCTCCAAACAAGATCAAAGTTGTTGGGCTGTAGGTCTGTGCTGGCCTCCGGATCCAACCCCATGGCTAGTGGGGCAAGCAAGGTAAGCATACACCCACCGCAAAGGGCTTGGCTTGTCCAGTAGCAAGTGTTACTGGGACGCATTTCACTCAACTCAACAGTCTACTTCTTGAAGTTAGGCTTTGCTGTTGTAACCTGTGCAACAACGTGGGGCGTAGCTGAGTACTGGAAGGTGGTAAGTAAGTAAAAGTGCTTTGTAATTATTTCTGTACTACCAGTAAGGAGTAAAACACTTCTTAAAATGTCTACTTGTACACTAATGTGTGCTTCCACCCAATTTCCCTTTCTTCAGTACCTACGTGTTAAGTAACAAACTGCACTCATAGGGCAGAGGTGACTTATAATGACTAGTTCGTGGGTTTTTAATGGTTTGGGCAATGTTTTAAAGTTTGTTTCTTTTTTTTGTGTTTTGGGTAGTTTTGGGGTTTTTTTTATAAACCTTTGGCAAGCCTCTAAAGCAAAGAACTTTGTATTTACTTGATCTTTATTCATGCTGCATGCATGCTGTCACGGACAGATTCTTTCACACAGTTTTAAGGACAGGTTTCTTTCTGCTAGAGTGATTGATTTGCCCTATAAATCAGTTCCCACATAAAATTCACAAGGAACAAGTGATAGGTCATGAAGCAATGAACTGATGTTGATAATTTGTTTCCTTGCTTGTATTTCTCCCTCTCTAGTTCCAGTTTTAACCGTTCTCATGCCCCCCTCCCAACTGCACTTCATTTTAATCTCTAAGTGTACTTGGACTGGGGGTGAATGAGCCTGACAAAGCAAAGGGGGAATAAAGGCCAGGCAGTCCTTGTACGCTTGAAGGGCCTGGTGCTTTTTACTGTCCCTGGGTGGAACCATAATATAAATAAAAATACTGTACTGTATGTATCTCGGCTGCAGCCTTTATGCAGAATTTATTGTGAAGAAAACCCTAAGCGAATACACTAATGAAGTAACATTTGCTGCTTCTAAATTTAGGAAAAAATCAACATTGCATCAGAGAGTTGAAGACAGAGTACTCAAGAAAAGTATGAACTGCTCCTGTAAGTAAGAATATATGGCATGTGTATTGGTTTAATGTATATAAAAGGAGATAAGTAAATATAATACATGATTGTCATTTTTTTAACACTAATAGATGGACTTAGTTACCTGGGATCACACACACCTCCCCAAGGACACGGACACCTACTTGTTGAAAGACACTGTAGAAGGTTACAGCTGGGAGGAAGCTGTGACTTCCTCTACGCAGTTTTGTAGAAAACACAGAATCTTCGAGAGTTGATGGATAAGAATCTTAATTTTGACAATGCTCTCAAGTAATATTTGTAAAACACAGAGAAATTATTATTTCACATAAGAAAATGGAAACTGCTCTTGACCTTCTGGTAAAAGACACATTTTCTCCTTGGTGCAGTTAAATGTTCTTTTTTCTTAATGATATATTTATTATAAATGACTCTGAAATTTGTCATAAACAACTGTAATTTGATAGCCTGAGGCACGGGTTCCTAATATGTTGTACAACCAAGGACTGGGCTGTTGTATCATGCAGGCGAGATGCATGGCCAGGCTTCCACCTTCCAGTACCCAGCTGTCAACTGCTTTTGTTGCTACTGATGATGATGAAGGATGATGGGTTTTGAGGGTCTGTTTCTCTTTCTCTGTCCCTGTTCCTTTGTGTCTCTCCTGTCCTGAGAAGCATTGCATCCTTTTCTCCTATTTAAGTCTAGGAAGTGCAGCAGAATGAGGAAAGCGTATCTGGGGGAGGAGGCAGCTCTGTAGAGGAATGAGGGTGCTGGATTATTATTAGCAAAGACCTGCAGAGAGAACTTCTGTTATAGGATGACTGGTGAGATTACGAACAGACATCGTATGACAAATCAGTTGAAAGTTGAGAGCAATGAATCAAAAGTTCTTTCATTTCTCACAAGGATGTCGCCAACTCTCAGGCACACACAAATGGATTTTCCTTTTTTGTCAGTCTTGCCAAAAGGCCGGTTGGGAACAGGTTTCCATTCGCACCAGGCATTGTACAAATGGATAATCTCTCCATTGAAGAATTTGCAGTATAAGTGGACAAGATAATATCTGATGGCTTCCAGATCACAAGTGGCAGAAAATATTACTGCCATGGTTTGAGGGATTGCAGTTTGTCAGATTGAAGTGAGCAGGGTTTTAGCTAGACAGAAGCAAAAAAGGTAAGAAAGGGCACAAGCAATGTAACAGGGTGAGAGAAGAGGGAGAAAAGGTGTTAGATAAGGTGAGGATGTACTTCTGGTAGAATGTTTTTTAGAATAAGTATGAGCAGAAACCAGGAGCTGAGAGAAAGATCCATGTAATCTGTTACCATCACAGTAATGTGAAACTGGGCTGGCAGCAGTAGCCGGAGATGCCTGAAGAAGAGGCGATATATTTTACTGAAACTTTAACTTAGTGAAAACAGAAGAGAAACAAACAATAACATTGGAAAATTAACATTTTACTTTCTTTGATATTTGTGAATCTACCCACATCAACACATTTTATCATTATATCCTTGTCTCACATGCAGGTTTCCCTGCCTTGACAAGCACAATTTAAGATATTTTTTTTTCCCTTGTTTATTTGTTTTAAAGAGTTTCAGCTGTAAGACCAAATGCTACTTTGGTTCAAGCTTTAGGTGGCTGTTATTGTTTTGGCTGTCATGGTGGGGAGTTGAAAAGAACTGAGAGGACAAAGTGCTGTAGATTGAGGTGGAAAGTGTCTACCATGGCAGATTTCCAGCCCCTCTGAATTGATTGCAAAGGGTACGGTCATGTTATTTGATGAGGTACAGGAAGGAGATATTAACTTTAATTTTTTGTTCTGTGATTCACTCAAATAGTAATAATACCTTGTGTTGTAGTATTATGTGGGATACACTTGTATACCTATCATGTAAATACATGGAGCAGACACTATTGAACGGGTTAGGAATTAAAGTTAGGAATTAAATTGGCTCACATCAGGTTTGGTTCTAGGAGGATTTACGTGGCATAGTCATGAAGTGCAAGACCACTGAAGACCTCTTTTTAAATGCAGGCATACTAGACAAATCTAAAACCATTCTTTTTTTTTTTTTTTTTCCCCCCTCCTTCCTATTTAAAAGAAAAAAATAACATAAGACCTCATTTTGGTAAAAATGCTTCATCTTCTGGTCTCAAATACTTTGCTGTTAGTCTTCAAGGCTGTTCACAACACAAAATAATTTATTTGGGCTCGAGCTGGAATTTAGTGGTGCACTTGGTCTATGAGATGAGAATTTTGTGTTAGCTGAGATTTATGTGCATTTGCATTTATTTTTGAGTTTGTTTCTAACTTGTGCCAGGTCAGCAAACTCCTAATTGCCTAACAGAACCAAGGAGTTAGGTTATAATAATCATCATCCTTTGCAGATCAGTGAAGGAATAGGAAAAAAGGAGAATGGACTCGAGACGTTTTGAACTTGTGTAAATATCAAATCAAAACAAAGTTAAGAAGTCCCTTAAAACATGAACCATGCTCCTGGATTTTGGGCAAACATCCTAGAAGCTAAGAGCACTATAACTCACTCTTAGGTGAATTATGCTCATGTTCTTAGCTGAGCATCTGGCTGATAACATTTCTTATCAGCGAAAACATGATTTTCTTGAAGTTAAGCGAGTTGTGCAGTTGTTTCCTATGGGGTCAGTATTCTGTCTCTTCACCTCAGAGATATTCAGTTTGCATAATGTCTGACAGCCACTTTCTCTTCTTCAAGGTGTGGAATAAAGAGGGTTAGTGATTATGGAAGATAAATATAGACAGTAACGATTAGTGAAAATGATTGATAAATGGGATGGGGAATGGGAACAAATTTGAGACACAAAAAGGCAGAAACAAATGTTTAAATTTAGAGTTCTGTCCTCAAAAAGTCCCTGCCTGTCAAATAAGAGGAAATAAATTATGAAAATCTTGGCATTTGATATTTCACAACGACAGCTATGACATTCGTGAGATGTATGCTGCTAAGTCATTGCCCACGGCAGGTTTATACAGTGTGCGCAGCTTCTCCAGCAAATGGGCAGCGCACTTGAATACATTTTGGAGGCTACAGAGTACACCAACAGCCTGGTCTGTCTTGTAGGGTACTCTGAAATCTTGGCTGGTCACATCATGTAGGACAGAGGTACCCTTTTTGTAACGCCCATGGTCTGAGGGCCAGTTGTCACTTGAGTACATCTGGACAAATCAGTTTTAGGTAGTTGAACATTGCTCTCAGAAGGTTAACAGCTTAAAGTCAACAGTTTACATAGGGCACTCAAAAATTGGATCTGTCCCTTGACATCAGTGACAAAAGTCCTGTTGATTTCCATGGAGCTGCATTTCATCGACATGCTCCTGGTACCTTATTTCCTTCTGCGCTTGATCTGAATTTTCAGAAAATCCATAAGATATTGCACTTTTCTCCTTAAAGCTTTCATTTTCATAATTATTACAAAACCAATATGAAGACATGTTGGGTCCTGGTGGACTCACACCCCAACTCATCATGTTAATCATTTTCATTCCTTGTTTCCTGTATTTCTTTGTCTGTCTATGCCTGCCTGTTACTTTTTTTATGTAGACTGAAAGCTTTGTTTATTCAGTTTGTACAGCACACGGCACAATTGATTCTTTTCCCTAGAGAAGAGCTTCTAGATGTTGTGTTAGTTAAAAAAAAAAAAAGCTTAGTCACTTTTTGCAGACAGAAGTAAGAAATACTATAAAAAAAATTCCTTTAACGAGATTAATATTTATATATATGTGTATGGTTTTTCATTAAGACCTTTAAATTTGGAAATAACTAATGAGATTAAATAGTGTAATCCTTTATTATAGGGATTCTTTTTCTCTCATGTTATGGAAGAAAATAAGTAAAAGGTCAGAAAAATTTCAAATGTCCTAAGAAGATATTAGATGGATCCTGTATTTATTTTTTGAGTTACGATATTTAAATGTCAAGCATCCCCATGAGAAATAAATTATTCATTATAATTAGAAAATGTAATTTTTTAAAAAAATCATTTATTGGTCACCAAGCAGCATATTCTGTGAGAATATTTCTTCTTTTGTACAATAGCTGTGTACTTTGAGATAATGTTCTAATTAACCTAACTGCAGCTACTGTATTGAACTGTAGGTTGAGATCCAAAGTGTCATGGCAACTAGCAGAAAAGCTCTGCAAGCCTCTGCTTTCTCAGTGTAGTCTCAAAAATAGCTCTTTATTACAGGAAATACGGAGGTAAATCTTCTTAACAAGATAAAGCATGAACCAAGAAAGAATTTTCCCTTTTGCACTTGATGGTAAAGCATAAATTAAGCATTTCTGCTTCAATTTAATTAGCATAAGCCATCATAATAATGTACCCCATAAGTGTTTGCTTTTCCCATCTAGAGCAAACCTCCTGTGCTCGGGAGATTTACTGTAAATCATTGAATATTAATTTCTTGGATTTTATTGAAGAACATTTTACACAGTCAGCTTAGGAGAGAGAACAATCATTTTCTTTCCCTTGCAGGAAAGATCTTATTTAATACTGTGATATTAACTAAAAGGAACTCCATGAAATGCTGCTCCAGTTTTATGATCTTGCTAAACTGGAGACCGCTGGAAGTGGGAATTTCAGAAAATAGGAAGAGTATATTTTAAATATGTCTGACTCAAAGACCTGACAGTATTACATCTCTCTGCTCGCTGCAACTCATGTAATCTTTCATTTCATTAACAATTGTAATGCTAATTAGAAAATTGCTTCTCAGTTTAATTCATGGAAATATATGATTCGATGCAAGCTGAGTAATGACTGCAAAACTGCCATAAATTCAGAAGAGAGCTTTGCATGAATAAAGATCACAGGACAAGTCTAATAAATTATATAAGTGTAAAACATAATGGATTGGAGTCTACTTACACACTGGTGCTCTGGTAATATCATCAAAGCAAAGGTTTTTACTGTATGTGCTATTTCCAAATAAAGTAGCAATCTTGTCTAATGTATACAGCTTTTCCTCCACATCTGTGGGTTTTTTTTTCCTGAGAAGTTCATGTATATTGGATTTCATTTCAACTGACTACTTCTGTCTGTGCTTACCGGGGACCTCAAAATAATGTTCCATCAAATTATAATTTCATGAGCTTTCTATACTCTGTCATTAACTAACTGATTTTGGAAACAAATATTTACATGTTCCATTTTGTTTTCATATGCTTGCCTGGGAAATGGGGCAGCTGGGAGCCGCCTGCTGCCAGGACCACTTGTACTGTCCAGGAATGGTTCCCTTCTCCCCACTGTGGCCCTGATGGGCCATGGGGCTTGACCTTAACTAAGTACTGGAATTTTCTGCTTCCAAACATCATTTTCCCATCTATTCCACTTTCTGATGTATCTGGCACCTTTCTTTTCACAGAAAAAATATATCCTTGACCCATGAGTTTGCATTGAGGAGCTGGGAAAAATAGACCTGAAAAAGAAATACCCAAATCTAGAATCTTTTCTTTCCTCCCCTCAAATCCAGTCCAAATATCAAATTATGATAAAAGGAAAACAATAGACTATAGTTAACACTAATACTGGCTTTGTGGGAAACACAAGATGAGATAAAACATAAGTGAATTGTACCTTGAATTCTCAAAATATTGATAGTTCCCTAATAGGGGGTAATGCCTGTTATTGTGGCAGATCTTGGTAAAAGGCTGCATATTTATCCTGGTGTTCCAATAGTTACTCACAAAATACATATTTGCAAGGTAATGGCATTTCACATCCAACCATTTGATATGCAGAAACAAGTACTTGCATAAATGAAGCGGGATGTGGCTTTCCAACTCTGCCATTGGTGCACACAAATGTAACTTGACTGTGGAATTCTGTGGTCATAAACTGTTATATTTGCAAATTAAAGCTGGTCAGGAGGTAAATCCAACTAAAATACAAATGCAGAAGTGGCGACCGATGCAACGCGCTCTATGGTCGACTGCACTTGACTGCCTTTGTGAGACTGGAGGCGGTTTAAAGCAAACCCCAACCTGAAAAGTCACTACTGCTCCCTGACTGTTGGAAAGCGGGAACACTAGTTCCAGCTTTTATGAGCTCTGATACAAATCTGAATGAATCCTCCATGAATGAAAGGAATTGCAGTCTCCAAATCTCTCTTGTTTTAAATTAAACCAGCACGTATTTTTTTTCTTCTATACCTAAGCATAAATGTTTTCTCTAAACAGCTTTAAGTACTTAAAAGAGTATGTAATTTTATACTTCCTAAACCTCTTTCTGTAAGGAAAATGACATAAGAGGTCTACAGAGATTAAGGACTCAATTTAAAAGTAATCAAATACTCATTTTTCCATGAATATTTAGACCAGTGATTTGCCACAAGTCATACCTGAATTGGACAAATTCCAGGCTTATTTTGCTTCAGTCAAGGGCCATCATTTTCTCCTGTCTGTGCTCTTGTGTATGATTTTTTTTCATGCTCTGACTGCCCAGTATGATCTAGAAACTTTGCTGCAAGTGTTCTGAGCATGAGAAGAAACAAAAATCTCCGATTCAAGAGCAGCAGGATCACTGACCATACCCCCAAACTTTTTTTCTCCACCACTCTGCAGCCCTCAGAAGCAAAAACGAATTTGGGGAGAGGGATTCACAGAACAGGATTTTATATCTAGCAAAAGGCTATAGAGTTTTGAAACTAAGTCGTATTGCAAAGCGGATTTTGCAATTTGTCAAATATAATGTCCTTAAGCTACATTCAGCTTGTTTTAGTTTACAACTGGAAGTTTTCCTTCTTTTTATCCTAAGAAAGAGTTTTAAGTAACAGCAAATTGCACAATGTACCTGGGTGAAATTTGAAATTTATTTATTATTTAATGCAATTAAAACTTTAAAAAAAAAATAAAAATCCCCGCTGCCATTGCCAATGGGGCTTATTAGATCTTCAGTGGCTGGGGGGTTCCTCTTTGCTTTGAAGTATTGCATTTTCTCCAGCTGCTGGGAGCTCTTTTCTTCCTAACAAACGTCAAGAGCTGTTTTGCTAATTCTTCTCCTGCTTGTCATCCTTCCTCATTTTTTCTCCCGATGACAATGACATCTTTTCCAGAGACACTTCCCCCCCCCAAGCTGTCACCTTGTTTATTCCTTCTTCTGTCTTGCCTGGAGGAACATGATAAGCATGAGGACAGTGCAGAGGGTTTCTCACATTTGTTTAGATTTGTATAATCTGCTTGGAACAGTTGTGTAGGTCTGGCCAAAGCAGGTATAAATCTCTCCTTTTTTTTTTTTTTTTAATTTTTTTTAATAAAACTGTTTTTCTTAAACTTACATGTAACGCTATAATGATTGAATAATATTATTTTGTGACTACAAGGTCCTTTATGACTTTCCAATCTGACCTCTAACTAGCACAGCCAACAGTTTTCATGGGTTCTACCACCATGTCCATCGTGCTGTTGAGCCACGCCTGATCTTTCATGAAAGTGCCTGATGTTGACTTAGAGAATTCAAGTAATGATAAAACCTTTAACATCCTAATGCAAATTAACAGCCAAGTGCTTCTGTTGAGACTGCATACTTTTAAATTCCCTTCCCCCAAAATGGTTTCAGTTTGTTGTAGAGTTTTGTAGAAATATGGGCTTTTGTTAGATTTTTTCACAAAGTTTCTGTGCAGGTGAATACCTATTCTCTTTCTTGATTTCTTCCTGTAGTAATTTCTACTGTTATGAGAATTTCTGCTGCTGATGTTTTTAATCTTTTTTTATTTGTATGCGTTCTCTCAGGAGGAAATATTCTTGTTCTCTGGCCTGTTGCTCCCTTCCACACTCACCTTTCTTTAAATAAACATTTGCTTATCACTTCTTTTTTCACTGGTGTGTGAGGTGGGTATTATAAGAGTAATACATCCTCTAAATGCAAGAAAATAAAAAGTAATGCACACTCAATTTTCTTCAAAGATCAGGAAGGTTCCAATGAAAGTTGATGGGAGATGGGTGTATAATTTAACTGTCTTGAAAATCCTGGCCACAGGCAATATTATTATATATTAAGGCATGAGTCAGACTCTTTCTACCACAAGGGAAAATTTCTTTTGCTAACCCAAAGACCACAGTAAAGAAAGCAGCCAGTAAAAGGAAAAATAGAAGAAAGGATCTCAAATCTTATCTTGGTGTATGTGAGCTCAGAGGCAACAAAAGCTCTGAAGATATAATGATTTGTACTAGATGAGAAATAACTCAGGTTAACGAAACATCAAAAAAGGAAGAAGATATGGACTTCAAAATATTCAAATAGATGATACTTTTAAAAGAAATAAAATTTATCTAGTATAAGGAAAGCATGTGAATACAATTGGGATGAGACAGCGGTTGGAAGAACAGAAAGAGATTGGCAAAAGAAAAATATGAGAAAGGATGGAATAAATATCTAGATGTATTCTACACTGGTGTGCACAGATTTATCATGTTCTTATCTCCTCCATTAGTGCTAGAAATACTTCCGAATCTCCAGCAATGTAATTAAATAATTCTTTAAAATGTTACCTTCTAAAAAGATGTTGTTTTGCACATGCATTTAAATCAGTTTGCAATAATGTTGGAAGCAGATTTTTGCCATCAAGTTTTTTTTAATATTTCACATGCAAAATTATTTTTCCAAGAGACGTTTGCTACTGTGTCATGCAATCAAAGATCATGCCAGGTAACAAAGCATTTCTTTAAATCCTTGGTGAGTGTTGTTTATGCTAAGTGATGATTCAGTTTGAACACGCTGGTGAGGACTGCATTGCGACAGTGCCGTTAACTGTCTCAGAGTGCCTTTATGAAGTTTTTGTTTGACTTCATCAGGAAAATATGAGGGCTGAGCTGTTCGATATCAGCTTCACTGCACCTCTTCATTTACGTTGCTGCCTCAAGAAGTCTCATGATGGTAGAATGCCTTGAAGATGAGCATTAAACTTGTTCCTCTGAAGCATTTATTCATATTTCTCACAGAGGTGCTGAACAGGTGTCTTTTTCCCCTTAATATAAATAGAGTGTCATGAAAAAGTATTTTCACACTGCATGGAAAATAGCCTAATGTTGTAAAGTGTTACTGCAAGGACTGGGAAGACATTACAAAGTCTATCTCATGTGTGAAAGCGTAAGGAAAATCAAACTGCCGAGTGTTACAGATCAACTTTAGAAAGGGAATTCATGATGCTTCTGCTTACAGACCAAGCAGTCCTAAACAACGATCCAAGATTCAAAACCTGTTCCCCAGTGTTGCATCCTACCTACTCATATTGTCTTAGATATTAAATGGAGTTCTCGTTTCTGGAAAAAAAAATCTAATTGTTTTCTATTTGTTTGAAAAGCTTTTTCCATGGTGGCTGTGAAAAATATGCATTCCTAGTTATAATGGGTTTACATTTCCTATATACAACTAGTTTTATTTCTCTTACTCAGGGAAGCACAATCTGTTTCAGTTCTAAGGAAGAGTAACTGCTTGCATACATCTAGCAAAAACTTAAAAGCATCGGCATTTTCATTATTCTCCCCAAAATAGTACCTGAGTCCTGTCTAACCAGTCTAGAAGATAGGTAGCAAAATCAAGGACATCCAGAAACTAACTTTATGTGATTAAAAGGGTTTATTTAGTTTCCCAGCTGATTCACAATCACTGGAATTCAAAGGCAGTCATTCCATGAAGGTTCAG
>NW_009258543.1:558080-582969 GCF_000687185.1 Egretta garzetta
TCCGTCTCTATGACTCTGAAATGATTTGTTCTGGTGCATTCCAAGAGAGAGATTCTGTGGAAATCTGAGTTTTTCTTAAAGAAAAAGAAAAAATCCAACACCAAAATCACACATATACACACAAACCCAACCAATCCCTTTTTCTTTTATAGTTATGTTTAAAACAGTCAGCAGCCTCTATTTGTCAAGAGAATTCAAACAGATTTTGGATTCTGAATCTATTTCATTTATCTATTCATTTACCGAAGTCTAACAATTAATATCTATTTGAGAAAAAAAAAAAAAAAAAAGAAATTGGGTTGGTCTATAAGTACTTCAGCAGAGCAGTCAAGGACATCATTATAACAATGTTTGAAATGCGCCTTCATCCATATAGGAATTTCCCCCAAACAGCATTTTGTAGGGGAAATTTCAAGACCCTGCTGCAATTTTCCAGCAATGGGGGAATTACCCTGTCCCTCAGATTTACGATAGAGGTTTGCACTGTGCAGGCTTATCAACCTGCAGATTTTGTGACTGCAATTCTAATGACACATTTACAAAATAAAGTCAACACAATCTTCACATATTGAGGTAAGGAGAGGGATTTTAGTGCCTTTGAAACAACTGGGAAAAGTGAGAAAGAGCAGCAATCATAGGAATATGAAGTGCTGAAATATACAGTTAGAAGAGATGTCTAAAAACTTAATTGAACAATGACATGCTGTCACCAGCAGCTTAAATGCAATCCCGTAATGACATTTGCTATAAACCATGTCAAAACGAAAAATAGGTATAAGCTGGCGTGCGGAGTGGCTGAGATTTCTGTGCTGCTGATGGATATTCCTACAGAAACAAAACAACTGACAGGAACATAAACTTTAGAGGTGATTACCCTGTAATTAAATGGAAGCAATATAGGATCAAGGTAACAAAAGTTCGAACAGGACTGATGAAATATGAACAAATGTTGACTCAGTAATTCTGCTGAAAGAGTCCAAGATTTAGGCATAGGAATAATAGTCAGCTGGGTGCCTCCTGATCTGTGTGCCTCCTGTAAAACAAAGCAGTCAGTTCCTATTTCCCCCACATTTTTTTCCTTACTGTGTCACGTCGCATACAGGTTTATGGCTCTATGGTAAGGACCTTGGTAGTGCTTTCCAAAACGTAACACAACGGATCCCACAGTCCCCACTGCATTTTCCTGGACTTTCTATGATTGTCACTGGGAATAGATATGTGCTTTCCCCCTGGCTGTCAGACTCCAGCTTAATTTTCAGTTTAATAGACCACACATTATTTTGGGAGAACACTCACAGGTTTATTTTAGTGTGGTCAACAGTCAACCAAGTACCAAGTTCTCAGCTCAGGAGCCCAGGACAGAAAGCATTTCTTCTTTCCCACACCCTTTGTCTTGCATGAGTTTTACTTCAAACAAATCTGACTAGTGATATAAAAAAATTAATTATGAAACCCAAAATATGATCCATCTGCTTCAAATGTTTTAAGCTTTGAACATGTGCTATTGAGTCTTTCCTACTGTTTATTAATAGATAATAGTAAACGGAATTTGTTAAATAAATTCAAGTAACATTCTTAGAAAAAACATTAGCATTTCTTTCATCAAACACTTTTTCTATTATTTACCAGCTTGTAGAGTTCATTTTAATAAGCTGAAAGCAAGTAATGCTAACAGTAAATAATTCACCCTAGATTCTGTATTGAATGCAGCAGACCCTTACTAATCCACATTTTGCTAATCCTCACACTTTATAGCTCACACAAAGGAGTCTCTCCCTTCACCTCCTATCTCTTTGCAAAGATTTAATATCATAATGTTTCATTGACTTCTCAGACTGTCAGAATCTCATTATTTATACAGCATAAATAATTAAACTAGACCCTCTTTTCAAAATTAAATGAGCCATGTATTTCTGAACTGGTTACCTTAGTTATAAATTGTGCCAAAAGCTGATCGCCTCTTACATGCAATTAAAGCATTCACTGACCTCTTGCACTGAGGCTTCAAAATTAGGAAAGTCACCCAGGCAAGGACAGACTGTATGGGATGCAATACGGGCAGCTTATCTCTCAGCAGTATGGTGCTTATATGTTTATCCCCCTGTTTTCTTGGAAGCCCAAAGTCACTGGGTTTTGGTGAATATGTGTCCAGGTGTTTCTGAGGCTCACTCAGACATTTACCATCACACAGACTGGGACTGTTGTCATGTGCTTGCACTCAGTGAGTGGTACTTGTGGAAGCCTCAGATTTATTACTAAGCAACTACTTTTCCCATTGCTAGTCCATCACTGCACAGAGGGTATAGCCAAGGCTGATGTGGATCCAAGTAGCTGTACGGTGCTGGCATGGCCTGGGAGATGCAAAATCCTTTTCAAGGGCTGACTGCTTTGAAGGCAGCTCGGAAAGAGGGGTCTCCCTGTGATTACTAGTGTTTTAGGTATTTTACTAAAATAATACTTTTAATTTATCATCATTTCCATGCATGTTTTTAAAAGATTAAAAAAAATGAGTATACAATATAAGGAAGTTCTTTGGCCAAGAGGGCAGTATGTATGGCAGTGTACAAGCAGGTTGTTTTGTAATGCAGGGAAATTTAGATGCATGACTTGTTTTAAACCTCATAGAGTAATATTTGTTCTGAGTTACCTGAATAAATCTCTGTTTAATCCCTTGGTGATGACAGTCAGAATTTCTCAACTCTAAGCTTTACGCGTTAACACTTAGCATTTGGAAATCCTGATTAGCAGCACAGACAGTTGGAGGGGCAGAACCAAACCACAGACGAGGCTTGTGGAAAGCTGTAGCAAAGACAGCTAAATAAATAAAACATGCTTCTTCCTCCACTCTTAGTGCAGCCACTTGGGCTGGGTATTTGGTGCTGAAAAATGCTTAGAAAATAAAAATATCTGTCCTAAAGGTGTTTAACGTCTCACAGCCAACACTCATCAGTATACAGGATTGGGCATTAGCTGTGAATATTGAAGGTATGAATATACTTTACTTGTGCAGACAAAATTCCAAATGAATTCAGTTTGGGTTACGTGCGTGTAATTACAATGGCTTGGTCTCTTTATGTATGTGTTAGCTGAAAACAAATGAGATTTGTTTGATGTTTCACATTGCGCCATGGATAAAAGATCTGTAGCAAATAGCAAACCTATTGCTTTGATCCTGTGTTGAAGCACAGGAATGTAGAGTAAGGTCTCAATCCAATTCTCAGACACAAGAAAACATTTCTGATCATAGCACTGGCTGAAGGAAATGTATATATCTTGGTTTTTTAATTAACAAAAAAGCCTGAGAAGAATCCATTTTTTCTTGTCTTAAGTAATTACTTTCTTGCATCATCAGCAGCAGTGCGCATTCTGCTGTCAAGAAAGCAACTACAAAACAACCACAAAAAACGCAAACTCAGAATAACATAACACAGTGGCTGCTCCATGTAGAGGCCAGGAAGAAAAAAAAATAAACCTCTCCTGTCCTCTATTGCAGGTGACGTATTGCAATCAATCACATGGTGTCACTGGCAGAATTTGGGGGTTTTTGATCATGGGTCAGTCTACACAACATCAGGCCTGCTGGCAGATGGGGTACACCTTTCTCAAAAGGGGGAAAGGATCTTTGCACAGGAGTTAGCAGGGCTCATTGAAAGAACTTTAAACTAGTTTTGAAAGGGGAAGGGGAGAAAATCAGGCTTACTAGAGATAAGACTGGGGGCAGCACACCAATGTTTGGGGTATGGTGTGCTAGCGAGGTCCTTCGGTCTTCCATCTCAGTGGAGGTAGGGGATGGAGGGCCGTGCAGCAGCAAAGACACAAAGGTTATTGATGTGTTAGAAACCATGGAAGTGCCTGAGAATGGTCACGTAGGAACTAGGACTTCTCCCCCCAAAAAGGTGGCATGATCGATTGCCATCCAACTGAAGCGCATCTGCACCAATGCACTCAGCATGGGCAACAAACAGGAAGAGCTGGAAGCCATCGTGCAGCAGGAAAACTATGATGTAGTCGCCATCACAGAAACATGGTGGGATGACTCACACAACTGGAGTGCTGCAATGGGTGGTTATAAACTCTTCAGAAGGGATAGGTGAGGAAGGAGAGGCAGTGGGGTAGCCCCCTATATTAGGGAATGTTTTGGTTATTTAGAGCTGAATGATGGTGGCAAAAGGGTCAAATGTTTATGGGTAAGAATCAGGGTAAAGGCCAGCAAGGCAGATAATTGTGGTGAGAGTCTATTACAGACAACCCAACCAGGATGAAGAGGCAGACGAAATGTTCTATAAGCAGCTGGGAGAAGTCTCAAAATCACTAGCCCATGTCCTTGTAGGGGGACTTCAATTTACCAGATGTCTGCTGGAAAGAGAACATAGCAGAGAGGAAGCAGACTAGGAGGTTCCTGGAGTGTTTGGAAGATAACTTCCTGACACAGTTAGTGAGTGAGCCAACTAGGGAAGGCGCCCCGCTGGACCTGTCCTCAGAGAAGGACTGGTGGGTGATGTGATGGTTGGAGGCTGTCTTGGGCATAGTGATCATGAAAAGATAAGAGTTTTCAATTCTTGGAGAAGTAAGCAGGGGGGTCAGCAGAACTGCTACCCTGAACATCCGGAGGGCAGACATTGGCCTGGTTAGGAGCTTGGTTGACAGAGTCCCTTGGAGGAAGTCCTGAAGAGCAAAGGTGTCCAGGAAGCCTGGACATTCTTCAAGAAGGAAATCTTAAAGATGTAGGAGCAGGCTGTCCCTATGTGCTGAAAGATGAACTGGTGGGGAAGAAGGCCAGCCTGGCTGAACAGACAGATTTGGCTGGAGCTCAGGAGTGTTGATCTGCTTGAGGGTAGGAAGGTTCTACAGAGGGATCTGGGCAGGCTGGATCAATGGGCTGGGGCCAACAATATGAGGTTCAACAAAGCTCAGTGCTGGGTCCTGCACTTGGGTCACAACATCTTAAAGGTCTTTTCCCACCTAAATGATTCTATGCTCTATGATAAACACTGATACATTTAAAATTCAGCAGAACAAAAATATAGATTGAGGTTTTATTAACCATTTGGATGGAATTCTTGGTCTTTACAGTAATAGCTGCACACCTTAAAAAGCAGAGACTGTAACAAAAATCAGTTTATAAAAACTTTAGCAAAGCAGAAGAGTAGAGACTAAAAAAAAGAAACAAACCCCAAACAAATGCAAAAAATCCTGTTACCTTTTTTTTCAATGATTAAGCATAATTTTCAAAGGATTAATCTTGAGAGTGCTTAAACTGTCACTTAGTGAGAAGTAGGATAAACACATGCTAAAGAGCAAAAAGAATATCAGAGAAAGATTGCTAGACTATATTATAGTTTTATAAATAATATCTAAGTTAAATATATAAAGCAATTAGAGAATTAATGTTTTCATTACCTTTGATTTATTTCACTGCATATAAGATACCAAAATACATCCAAGATAGAACAACCTAATTATTCTGGGATATCAATGGAAACTTTCTCCATCAGAGCGCTAATTGGTTTTTGGCCACCTTTGCCTTCTGGATAGTCAAATTAAGCCTAAGAAATGTATCACCAAAATAGATATTTTTGAATTTAAAGGTCCCTAGTGAAAGGGAAGAAATTTTGACAAAATTAACAACAGACTTTGTATCAATCTTTAACTTCAAAGGAGACTGTTAGTTATTATTTATCCTATTTTAGCTTCTCTTTTTCTTTCTCCATTCCTGAGAAAGTATACTTCACATTACCTGAAGAAGCCATAAGTATCAATATAGTGAAACAATCATATTTTTTCTTGTCTGGATTACTTATATATGTATGTGAAAACCATGACATTTTAACTATTACAACTATCATATTCAGGGCAATACCATACAAGTGAAGATGACAGTTATTTAAAAGCTTATTTCAAGACTAATAGCAGAGGAAAGTGTTTATACATGAGCATCATATAATGCTGAACCAAATGCCGAATTTTCTTCAGGAATGTCTTGGACTGTGGTTGCAAATTCATGCTCAAATGAGCAAACCTTCACTTCACTCAGATGGGACTTGGGGAAGCTCTTCGACGTCCCTTCTCCTTTTCTACTCTTGCGCACCTTCAGTTTTCTGAAAAATGCTTCACTCTGTTATTCTCTACTTCAACATACAACCAATGAATAGGGAGCAAAAAAAGCGTGAGAATGTTAGGCTCTGACTGTCTTTTAAAATGAGCACAATTATTTTTATATCAATGTTTTCTTCAGAGCCTCATATCCAGCTGTCCCATAAGACTAAGAAATAAATTCATGTGAGCAAATACTTCCTGATCTATCCTGAGTGAGAGTCATAGAGCACAGAATTATGGAGAACAATATACACAATATAGACAAGAAAATATCTGAGCGCTTGTATAAGCACATGGCAGCTCTTCAGGATCTTCAATACATGCCATTTTGCCTTTCCCAGATAACTCTCCATGCTGTGTTTCAAACTGTCCTTTCTTCAAAGGAATGGGCCAAGCCATCAGGCAGTGTGAATAAGTACGAATGCCAATTTTGCTAAAATGAAAATGGAACATACACCATATGCAAGGACTACTTTAGGACTGAGTGCATGAAGAGCAGAAACATTTGTTCAGGTTTCTCCAGGAATGCTTTATAGTAGCAAAGGATCATCTTATTCTTTATGACAGAAGTTACTCAGCTGTTCCATCAGTCACTTATAACCACATTTTTTTCAATCATTTGGTCACTGAAAACATAGAAATATTTTCTCTTTGCAGTGCCATGCCAATTCCTGTTTATTCCTTCTGATATTTTATTTCAAAAAACCCTCTGCAAATCCCTAATTAAAAAAAGTCAAAATGCATGATTAATTACAAATCAAAAGTATTTTGAAAGCAGGAAAGAAAATAAACAACTCTGGTAAAGTGAACAGATGGGATTACAAACTAAATTGCCATCATTAGCATTATAAGTTCTATAATTAGTTATTAGAATAACAATACATATCTAATATCAATATGAGATAACACAGGTGTTATTATAGGGACAGAAGAAGAAAAGAAACTTGGAAAGGTTGTGGTTAAGGACAATTGAAGTCTGACTTCCTGCTAATATCTAGTTTTGTCTTGCAAGACTTTTGTGGAGATAAATCCTGATTTTGTGTACATAATTCCAATTTACCAGGTTTTAAAGCAGAAACTGGCCCCAGTGATGTCTCCATATTACAGTACTCGGTATTATGAAGAGAATCTGCTTACTTCCCTAATTATCTTTCATACAGTCTTAAGAGCATTGCTAATACTAAAGTCTTCTGTTCTTGATCTAACTTCCATTGGAACCAATAGAAAGGTTACAAGGCTTATTTGCTCATTCTGCTTTAATTAACTGAAATTAGTGGGGATGAATCATCTGTATCTTGTTATCTATGACAACTGATAGCTTCTGTATGCCCTGTGCTGGCAGTGCTGTAGAGATTCACTAATGTTGGATCTCTGAACAGGATTCTGCTACCAAGAGAGTCCTAACTCACCAGTGCATCCAGTGTGATCAGAAAATCAGCAAGCCCCAAGTGAAAGTTTGGATGAATTGAAGCCCTCTAATGCAGTTGACTCTGTATAATTTCAGATACCTCATGTTTTCTGTCAATAAACACATTAATTTCTGGTTTATTTGATGAATCTAAATCTGGCTTTATGGTTGGATTTGGATTCTAAAAATTTACTGCATATATAGAGAAGAAGATTTTTAGAATGATGTATATATTGAAGACTGGCATAACTGGCTCTGAGTAAGACTATGAGCAAGTGGAAAGGCCTTTTATTATTGAAAAGGGCATTGAGCTCCTTAATTCCCAATAAGTAAAATGCAGGTGAGGGTTTTCAAATGATAAATAAAAGCTGTATGCAAGGTAAAACAGTGATTTTCCACAGTTCTTATAACAGGTTGTGGTTTATGTGGGCGTAAGATTTGGTGCCACATGCATGCTGCATAAGACTCAGCAAGTTTAAGTCAAATCAGGAAATTATGATGAGTTGTCAGGCTAAACAAAGTAAAAACTAAGCAATAAACAATAAAAATTATATAATTATGAACAATAAACATTGATAGAATTAATAGAAAACTAAAGTCAGTAATAAGATGTGTTATTTTTTTCTCTTTGAGTGGTTTTGCTTGGATTAGAGAACTAGAAAATCTAATTGAAACAATTGTATGGTTAGTTCCGTTTAATGGCTGTTATACAGTTAAATATACATTAAGAAGAAAAATGTTAATTGCTGATGTGCTGAATATACTGTATGGGTAACATTTAATTGCAAAAAGATATCATTCTGAATGACTGTTATTTTCCAATCTTCCTAAAATGAATCTACCAACAAAATAACACACAGTGTAAGCAAAACCGAAGTTCAAAGATCTAATTTCTAATTCAGGGAGACATTAAACATATGCTTAACTTTGACCAAATGCGTAAAGCTATTAACTTCTAGGGCCATAAAGAAGTGCTTAAAGTTAAATGGGTGCTTAGGTTATTATTCACACAGGGTTGCCTTCTTGAATCTTATTCCCCTACCAATATTAGCACTCTCTTTAACAGCCGGTCCCATTGAGATCAGTGGTATCGATTGCCAAAAGAACCCAACAAAAAACCTGTTATTGACCATGAAAAGGAGGCAGAACCTTATTCGGGTCTGTATGTATGGGTTTATTATTGCAGTGAACTATTTTTTTAGCCACTCTTAAATGTGAGCAGAGAAAAAAAGAAGGGTTAGCTATCTATCTACTGTGCTCGATCATTTAAGGCAGGCAGGTAGCTAGCTGAATATCTGTGCCTGTAGTTAATTGTGAATGCAAATGAGAAGCTGCCTTTAAAAATCAGGACTCATGTGTTTGGGGACTCCAGGAAAGTAGTAAGCCTGGCCAGGAAGCTGATGTAACATACTCCAGAGTAAAATTGCTTTATTTTTTTTCACAAGAGTAAACACAAGGGAAATCCAGCCTCTAAAGATAATTTTCAGGCCTAAAAAACTCTCCACCAAGAGAACACTAGCAAATCTAAATTTCATACCAAACAGACATAGTACAGCTACTCATGGCCATACCACAAATGGGCTACTCATCTAAACCAGCCTTGCAAGAATACAGCAAAAAATATGCTTGCTATTTTCATTTATTCTTTACTAATGGAAGGAGATAGATTATTTGTGTTAATTATGTACTCTCTAAATGTCTCAAAATCAGACCTTGAATTTTGTGTTATGTCATACTTTGATTTCCACTACACCACAGACCAAAGTCTTCCCATTGACTTTTACTTGTTTTGCACAAGCCCAGGATCAATTCCAGCTTATCAGTATCAGACAAACCGTGTCTTCTCAGGGGAACTGAAAAATCACGGTAAAGTGTAACAATTTTAGCAAGTTTTGAGACATGCTGTTGTTTTAGCCAAGTACACTCTTTTGGCGTTAAATTATTTTCTAGCACTTAGGAATTTTAGTTAAAAATTCCCCGTAGAGATATTAGTTAAATGGGGTTGCCCTTCTTTGTTTTCAAAACCAAACCATACTACAGCCATACGACTTCCTGACACCAAAACCTCCTCAGTAAAAATATGTGCCCTCCCTCCCCTGCAAAATAAGGATTTTGCCTGGATTTCAGGGATTTCATGTCCTCTGTAATTGTTTCCGTGATTGCTTCAGTCTGTCCTTGGAGAACAGGTAAACAGTTCAAATGATGGAAAGAAGGAGTATACATGTAAAATGCTATCTTAAATTTGCATTACATACATCACCCTACTCAGATTTATTGCTAACTACTTAAGTACATAACCACAAAATCTCCAACCCTGTGTTAAAGTCAGTAGAGATGTGGCTGTCCTGATTCTTTCCTCTGTCTCTCGAGCTCAGCCCTATTTGCCAGCTGGCCAGCCCTCCCTTCCTCCTTGTTTTTCCAACGAACAAAGTGTTTAAAAACCCCAAACCAAACAAACCGAAGAGGCATTGACATAAAAATGACAAATGCTCAGGATCATAGCAAGAGTAATGTGAAGCAACAGCTGTCCTGCTCAGCCTGACTCTCCCGCGTCCATCTGCAACCTCAACCATCTGCAGAAGGGAAAAAATGCAGAAAACAAAACTGCAGAAACAAGGGCTGTGATGCTGTGTTTGCAAAGGAGTAAACCCCTGATTTCTCATCACAAAAAACCCCAAGGTTTTCAATGTTATATTCCACAGAGAGGAGTATTATTTTCCTTTCAGACCACTCTCATGCACTGGTGTATATTTTCTATATACTGTAGGGTTAGCGAACTTCTAACGAGGACTGAGCTGCCTCCTCCTAGGTCACACACCATGCACTAATCTAACCTGAGGATTATCAAAATCAATTAAAAGATTCCATAGGGTGAAAGTCCTTTAAAAGAAGTTTTCTTGAAGAGAAAAATAACTCTGCATCTGAAACCTTCAGCAAATTGGACAAGTTCTGAAACTGAACTATTAGGTGAAGGCATGCAAATAATATTCCCCTGCCCTTTGCATTTCCAAATTCCTATGAAATCTGTAGCCAAGGCTGAAACCTGATATAATATACAACTTTTTTTCAAGAATAAATATTTGCTTGGAGTCCAGGAAAATCTGCATAATCGAGCTCAGGATAATTTGCTTGGATGCCTGGCAAACCAGCCTGAATTCAAGTCTCGTACCCATTTTGGAAAGGGCTTCTGGAAAGATTAGAAAAAACACATTTTGCCTCAAACAGATCTTGGTTTGGATTGTCTAGTTATCTGGAAATATACCTAGCACTTGGACCCTCCTGTGAAGTATTTGGTACTATTCATTTTCACTGAAGTCTTTACTATAGCAAACATTCAAGGTTTTAACAGAATTGACTTTAACTGGAATTTATTGGCCATTCTTCCCCTACACAAACACTTTCAAATTAAAAAGAACATGTTTCTTACAGTTAGGTTTCAGCCCAACTGCTGTTACTTAGTGAAAACCCCTTGAAATGCAGTTGTACTACCCGCTTAAGGAGAAGTTATTCATGTGAGTAATGGCAGTAGGTCTAAGTCCATAATCCTAAATAAAAGGTTAACTCTTGCAACAAATTATATACTGGCTGTTTGGCTAGTTTTGCTTTTCTAAAGCAATTTCCAGAGATATATTTACTTTGAATATGCATTACTCCCCAAGATATAACTTCTCTTTTATTGGAAGTTTTATTTAAATAAGTGAGACGTGAGTATTTGGAAGAAGGCACATGCTTCTGAGACATTTCTCTTGCAGGTTGTAGATGATTCACAGGGAAGAAATCTTCTGATGTCTTGCCAGAATACAAAATGCAAGGTCCTTACATGATGCAAATGAAAGGAATTCCATTTTCTTCAGTTCGCATATATAGCAGTGGTCTGGCTTATATTTGCTTTTGTAGATATCTTTTACCCAACTGTCTTTGTTTTGAACAGTCTTTGCTCAAAGAACAAAAATGGCAGCTGTAATACCTGACACTGAACAGAGAAAACTTTGGAATTACAGAAACGTGGTTAGGAAAAGAAGCCTGATGATGTTTGAGCTAAGTGCATGAGTGAGATCTTTATATAAATGGACTGTAATGTGCATATGTTAGAGTGGGCCTTAGATGGTAAACAACTTTTCTTCAGTGAAGTTTACTTTTAAACACTCTTTTTGGGAGATGAGAGACTATTTTGCTGCCTTGCATGGTAACACTTCTGTAATGCACATTTTATGTGATCCAGGTGCTACAATCATGATTTAAATATTATGACATTTATTATTAAAATATACTGTCATTTGCTACCTGACAAAGTAATGCTAACTCACGAATAAAGTATCCTGGCGAGCTATGGAAATAAAATACCACCAAAATGATAACTAATTCCTATGCAATAAGAGCTTAAGAAGTAGTACTAAATAGCAACATGTTATTAAGCATTTATTTTATTCCTTCCAAACAGCATTAAATGTTTATTTCCTAGCTAAAACATAAGGCAAAGAAGTATTCCAATTACAGATGAAAGGGAAGGCATGTATCCCTTCAAATCTCTACAGCAAGGGGTTTGCCGAAGCTCATAATAAACAAATGGTTTTTATCTCAAGGAATTGAAGATTAAATCTGATATATAACTGTGAAATAAATAATAGAAGCATCTTATGACTCTTTATGGGATAAGGTCTTAACTGTTGTCTGGGTGGGATTAATAGCAAGGAGTTAGACTACCAGTGGATAAGAAGAGAAGATTACATATTCAAACAGTAAAACTGTAATTTAGCATTATATTTTTTTCAGTCTCGCATTTGTCACAAAACCTCAGCAAGTACAATGGAATGTGTCTGTATTTTCACTTTAATCTTAAAGGAAGATACGTTCAGATGTATCTGGGTACCTATTTATCTTCCACACATCTTTTTAATGTGTTCCCTTCAGTGGTAAGAAGTATATGGAGTATTCAGCCTTAACAGCCAGGTATTTCTTACAAAAATGATTCTGTTGAGATTAGGTTCCTCTGTCTCTGTGTTTATCTACATATTTTCTTATTGACCATTTTCTTTTTTCCCTTTGTGACTTTTTGTCTAAAAGTAATTGCTGAATTTTCTCGTCAGAAATATCTATGCCCCTCTAAAAGGGAACGAGTGCCTTTCTACAGAACACTGATGCCATTGCCAGTCTTACCTGTAACCTAAAATGATTTGGTTTACTTCTTTGTCACTGGAAATCTTGTTTTACAGCTTGAATTTCTCTTTTAAAATAAATTCTCAGATACGGAAGAAAGACAAGATCCTCCTGTTCTGAATGGCAACAAATGCCTTAAAATTTTTCCATCATGAGAACAAATAATCAAATTAGAATTTGCCTAGGGTATTAATTCAATATAGGAAGCATGGCATATTCATCCCACTGCCAAAAAAAATCCATATTTATTTATGGTAGTTTGTTAGATACGGATTCAGACTTGCAGGTTAACATTCAAAGAACAGAACAATGTTTATTGCTACAGCTTTGATTTTTAAAATTAAACTAGTACTGTGAATGATGTGGACAAGAACCCAGTTGTCAGGAGTGCACCAGAGAATAACTTTTAGACATTCTCAGTTATTTATACACCTTTTGATTTCTTTAAATGAAGTATAAAAATTTGACACTTCATGCATTCCAGTTTCTATATTTAGTGCTGGAAAGGGTAAAAGAGAAGAAAAGAAAAAATATCAGGGCAGTGAGCAGTGGGCTGTTTCACTCCCAACTAAATGGCTGTTTTCGTAGAAAGATTAATTTAGGAGACATTTCATAATTTCTGCCAAGTGTGCTATTGGCATTGGCTTGTCTGAGGCCCAGTAACACACCTTCCAAATTCTTAAAAAAAGACTCAAAGAATCCATACTGTTTGCTGGTTTAAAACAAAACAAAACAAAAACCCAAATCCAAAACCAACGCAGGCCTCCTTGCTTCTTTTGAGCTGTGTTTCCTGTCTATATCCTAATACCAGAATTAGCATTATGCTAGGCTATTTATGCTTATAGGCATATAAGCTTAGATAATACGTACCTGGAGATAAATTTGGCTGTGTAGTGCATAATGCTGTAAGAACTGCAATATGGAGGCTGAGGAATAATTGAAGATAAAATCCTCAGCGGTGAAATACCTTATGATTCTGCAGGTACACAGAGTATAATAATATGGTCTGGAGACGAATTTACAGTATGGGAAATTAGATGCCACCTGAATTTTGACTGCATACCTGTGTGTAGTAAATAATCATGAATGCTGAAATATTGGGTATGCTTTATGAATATATAAATATGCATTAGCATTTGATATGCAGGAAGGGTATGTGTCAGTGGAAGAAGGCTTACTCAGAGATGGGCTATGAATATGCAGCAGCTGAACTTTACTCCTTTACTGAAATTTGTAGTTCAGCATTTTTGTTTTTATTTTTACATTTTCTGTTGTGAAAAAAAGCAGCTGGCTACAGTAGCAGCAGCTACCTTCAAAGCCTCCTGCCCTAGATTTCATAGCAGGGCACAGATGAGGCTGGATCTTTTCCTTACTTAACAGACCAAGGCTGAGAGATGTTGGTGACTTGCTGTGCTGCCCGTGTGACATGCTGTGCACCAGGCTCCCCTGTTGGTGGCCTACAGCTCCTCCCTGTGCCAGAATTTATCGTATGGGAAGCATTTTGTAGTCCCTTCTTTTGTCGCCGCTGCTGGCACAGCCGCCTCTAGTCCTCTACCTTGCATCATGCAGCAGGGATCGTAAATATTTCATTCTACAGAAAATAACCACTTGTTACTACCATCTATATTAAGACCATGGTTATATTACATGGTCACACAAAGATAAGCAGAAATAAAACAAATTAGGAAAGGAGACACGCTCTGAGACATGGCTAACTATGGATTTAGGTTGGGGATTTCCTTTCAGTGGTGTTTTCAGGGGCTGGAGGTGCAGTCATCAGGAGCCTGACAGCACCCACCCCGTTCTGGAGCGGGGACATGGACTCTGCCATCGGCTGTGATGGAAACAGATGGGGGCTTGGCTTTACAGTTTGTCCTGGATAAGTCACAGGTTCCAGTGGAGTCCCAGTATTTCCTCTTTATTTGTCAGCTGTGAGTGAATAAGAAAACTGGAATGTGAATGACAGAACTTGATGGAAGGGAAAGATTATGATTTATAGGTTACTAATCATTCAAGGTTTACTGAAGCCCAGTTCTTACACTACCTCAGGAGTGAATTTCTACTCACGGAGATACAAATCATGCAATCTTCACATCCCTTTCCTGTCAGTGGGGGCAGGAGAACTTCATTTTCATTGTCTTTGGTGTGACACCACCACTTAATATCTCTCCTGCTAGCCGAGAAAAGACCTGAATTGCTAATGTTCAACAGAAATCAGTGTTTATTTTTTTAAAAATCCACTTGAAGACAGTATTTAATTTTAAGTAGACACCTAATGGCACATAAATGGCATTATCTTATGTTCTAGACATTACTTTTAACTGGTGTGCACATCATTAGAGAAGTTAATACAGTATAAATAATACAATTATTTGGTAAATGGTTGAGAGAAACAAAAGTATGAGTTAAGTTACACCAAGAGCTTTCTATGTATTTTGGGTAACAAAAATGTATAAAATATTTTTTCTCTTATGTTTTCTTCAAGGTGACTTTTAACTCAGTGTCATTCATACTTACAAGGTTTAAATAGGTAAATTTTTTGTTATGGTTTTTGTGGGGGATATAAAAATACCCCTTACAATCAAATAAAAAATTAAGGGCCATATGTTCAAATAAATATTTCTTTGCCAGGCAACAGTCATAGCTGGAGTAGATGTCCCATTTTGCTTTACTGTCACATATGCAGGTGTCTTATAAGAGCCAATTAAAATGAAATACAAAATGGATGTTTACTCCCATGTGCTCCGTTGTCTGAGGAAACAACTAAGTAAAATCATTCAAACTTTTCAAAGGTATTTATGAACTCACTATTATTGAGAACTATTAGTGTCATGCTGTAGAAGTTCTAATGGTATGCTATGCTTAAATCACTTTAGTTTACCGTTTTAATAATTATGAACGATACTGGCCATAAACTAAAGTAATTTTAGATATATCAAGGAGTGCATAAAATTTTAGTATCTCCTTTTACATTACTAATTAAAATTTATTTAATGTTTTGGGTTTTTGAATAAGTAGTTATAAAATAAAAACCCTGTAAAGTATAGGCATGCAACTTAATAATTTTGGTAAAGTCAATTAAGTTCAGTCTTTCACATGAAAAACAATAGAATCTAAGCCACCCATTTTTACAATTCAATACTTTAATATAAACATATTAGTATCAACAGGAAGAACTGCAAGCCTTAAATTACAGAATCAGCTCAACATTTCCATTTCTCACCTATTTGTGGTCTTTCTTTCATATTTGAGATGCCGATGTTTAGCAAACCTCGAAAAAGAACATGACGTTACATGAAAGAGTTGTTCCAATGTCACCCTGTACATACTATTTCTAAGAAGAACTTTCATAAGGAGGAGAGCCTTTGGGCTGGCTGTAGACAGCCAGTCATGTGACGCTGGGAGATGGGAGATGACTATCTGGGGCCGATCAATTTGAATGGTGAATAGTGAGCAAAAAAGGAGCAACCTGAAAGAACTGATGGGTCAGATGAGGTCATTAAACCAAGGCAGTTGGACAAGTCTCTTCATCTAAAGCTTGTAAACATAGGCGTGATTCTTTGTAGAGTCATGTAAGTCAAACGTTCTCATTTCCAAACCTGTTTAAAGGGAAATTAAGCATTCAGCATTTCTAACAAGTTTGTCAATCTGGAAAAGGGTATGGATTAACTAACATCCTTACATTTTAACAGCCTTTGAAAATAGCCTTTCATTTTAATATAAACATAACTCAGATTTCATTCTGGATATTAATTAAATCAGCACAAAGATCAAAAAAAGCTCATAAGTGATTATATTTAATAAATAGCAACTACTATATAAATAAGGCATAAAATAACTAATCCTATGCTTTACACTTGTTTAATTTACATGAAATTGTGGCTTAAATTTACCTAAAATAAGCAGGATTTAGGAAATGTTAATATTATTTTGATTTAGCTTTTGTATTTGCTTCTTTTTTAGCAATGCTTCCTCACTTTAACAAATGCCTCAACACAGAAAAATGTCCGTTAGTCATCAAATAGAAAAAACACAAGGAACCTTGATCTCCTGGAACAAATTGTGGCTATGTGTGACATTTAGATATTTTTGCTATTGAAATTACCTCCAAAAATACCTATTGCAGATACCAATAATTAGTGATAATGATTATGCAGTTTAAGTTTCAGCATTTCTTTCTTTTTTTTTTTTCCTCCATGAATACTCATTATCCAGATAAGTAGCCCACTTCTGTTGCTGGGACTTTTTATGTGAGGAACTACAGGTGATGACTCAGAATCACCTGTAAGAACTAACTCTATTAGGAATATATTTGTTGATTTCTTCTAGAGCAGTAATTTATCACATTTGAGTATAATATATTGATAATTCTCCAAATACTGACAAAACAGCTTTCTGAGATATATTTATGCATGTTTGAACAGGCCAATTTATATTTCCTGCACATTCTGGGGTTCGGAGAAATATGCTGTGGCTGATGTAGGAAGGCAGACACCAAAGTCTGGAAAAGCTTGCTGTATAATTAAGTGATAATAGTACTATCGCGCTGTTTTATGAGGCAGTAACACAGTCCCCAAGTGAATAAACTATGAAGCCGAAGGCTGCGCAGTTTATTCCAATGAGGGAGCTGGATCATTGCCAAGAGCATTGCTACAACAGCACCGTTAAATTCCTATGCTATAAATGTTTAATTAAATAAAATTTGGTGCGGGTTCTTGCACATGGTATGGAAAATAATGTCATAGTTTGAGAACTAAGAGAAAGTGAAGATAGAGACATTTGTGGGGTCACTGCTTTTGTGACATGCCCTGCGATGCTGTCGGGCGAAATGATCTCCTATTCAACACCCCAGCCTGTGAAATCAGAGGGGATTTTCGAGGTGCAGAAGGTACTGAAATGAGAAACACTGTACACAACATCAGTGTAGTGGGATATTGATGTTCTTCTCAGTGTTGCTATCTCTTCTGAATTTTAGAGCTAAGGGATTAAGGCGCAAAAAATCTAAATGAGTTGTACAGCAAGAAGCTGATGTTTTGGTCCCTGGTCCAGTGTGAGGGCTGTGATCGCTATCATGCTTTTCTCTGTAAGAGATGGAAGGATTTTTGGAAGATATGCAGCCCTGATAGACTTAGAAATACCTGGAAAGCTATCTGTGAAGCCCCACAAGACCTGGGTAAGCACTAGCAGGGCACTAGCATGGTACCTGAGACAAATTTCCATGACATTCAATCCTGACAGTTCTGCTAGGGTTTCCAGATAAAGGTGCTAATTTAATCTAAATATTTGGATGCAGATCCCTACTTGCACAAGCAACTGGATGGAGGCCATCAATTCAGTTTATATAAATGTCCAAACAACTGTCAAACCGTCACGGTTCTGGTCAAAAGCCAGTTTTTGAACAACGATCTAGAAGTGAAACTTGGTGGGTGTGAGGTTATTGATCCCCTTTAGAACTCTTGCTGTACCTCACCTCTGTTGAAATGTACTCAGGGAATAAAGGTGGTAGAATGGCAACAAACAGAGCGTTACTTCTTTGACAGATTAAATCAACTAATAAAAATGCTACTCCTGCCACAGAAAGCAATTCGGACTTTCATTTCCAATGCAAGTGCCAATAAATACTTGACTAGGTGCATCAGATGTCTTGCATCATACCAGCCAGAAATGCTGCAGAAATGAAAGGCTATGGCATGAAACAAAATCAATAACGTGCAATGAAAAAAATGTGGAAAATCGAATTTAAATAAAAATAGAAACATAGATGCTTGAGAATAAAACAAGAACAAACTTCCACTTCTGTGTTCCTTTAACTATGTGCTTCAAAAAACCAGGCTGCGTGCTCTGCTTTGAAGCTCCGATGCTGTGAAACATTTGCAAGGAGAACACAAAATTACCAATCAATGCAAGTGATTAAGACAGTCAGTTGGAATGTTTTAGTATAAAACCCAGCTGTATAAAACTGAAAAGTTAATGTGAGGTTACTGTTTGGAGATGTTAACTGAAAACAGAACAAACTGTTTCCTAACTAGTCCTATTTAAAACTTTTCTCATTGAACTCTAGTAAACATAGTAAAGAAATACTCTATAATTTGAATGTATATATGCAGTAGACACTTCTCAGTACAGCTGGTCTGAGTTTGGGACTCAAGAAGGTCTAATCCACAAAAGGCTAAGATTAATATCAAGACTTGGTCACAGCCTTACAGTAAAATTGAAAATAATTATAGATTTCTCCATAAAGAACACTTTGTTCAATAGGCAAACAGTGCCAGAAAGGAGCTAGATGTTGTTGTAATGATACTATATGCATCTGCTCATAACTCTTATTCTTGCACCTGGATTTTATTCATTGCACACACTGTGACACAACGTACTGTGGCTGAACGCTAGACCATATTCCCACAATGCCAGTAAGAAAAAAAAAAGCTCAATAAAAAAACACGTGGCAAAAAGCAGGTGCCGAGGGGGATCAGCATTTTCAATGGCAGTCTCCTCTTAGTTCCTTACACTTTTTTTCAAGTAGCATATTTGCATTAAGTCCAATTTCCATAGTAGATAACAAGAATGCAATATTAATGGCAGCTGGATGAGGATCATCTTGAAATACCACTGTCTAATTCCTAACAAAATGTGGGGTTTTTTAGATGTGCTATAGGTAGATTGATTGATAGATCCAGCTAGATGTTCCTTCACTTTTGTTTCCCTTCTCCCTTCAAAAGAACTACTGAAGCTAACGGAGCACTGAGACCACATCTTGAGTCACATCACCTCTTCCTGGAGGCCTGATGCCACTTTCCGTTGGGTAAGAACTGCATCAATGAAGTGAAGAGCAAACAGAAGAGACATTCAATACTGAAGAGGATTAGGCTGTTCTAACATGACGATATCTTGGGTGGCTACTGCCAGACTGCTTCAGCATGACACTCAAAGGGATTTGTAATACAGACCAATTTTCTAATTTACACTGTGTTTCAACTTGTGGTTCCATCGCGCTCTTGGCACACTAAATCAACAAATGTAATGAAGGGATAAAAGAACAGTTGCTCTGTCTTATAAAATGATTATATAATTTCTCAATAGAGAAAATGAGACATCAAAGGCCAGTGGATTTTGGGGTTTTTTTGGGTTTGGGGATTATTTTTCCATAAAGGAACTTAGTAATTGACAAGTACAATGGAGCCTCTTGCTGGTAACCTTTCCTAGAAATTGCAATCAAAACATCTTAGTTCAGATAGAACACTGAAAACCAAAATAAATATAACCATCACTTATTTTATTCCATAGTTCTTGTCATTTCCAAATATAGGTTCAACTTTCTATTCTGCCCTTGTGTAGTTGAGCCTTTTCATCCTGGCCTTATTAGTCGAACTAACCAGTAATTTTTGTCAGTGTTTTTCGTCCAATTTTCTACATTTTCTCTTTTACTTAATTGGAACCAAAATAGTTTGGACTGCTGAACTGAATGGAAGTAATTTTTGTCAATTCAGCATTACACTGTTGCCATGCTGCCACACTAACAGAGATGTTAGAGTTCAAGTAACTCATCCTTCCAGTTTTCTCTCTTGGCCAAGAAAATCTTTATCGTTTTGTAGCTTCCCAAAAGATTTTTGCTTAGTTGTTGTTTTGAGACGATATGTGCAATCTAGAAGCTGATAGAACAAGCAAAGATGTAAATATTTTCCCATTGGCAACCGCTGATTCGTTGAAATGGAAATGATTTATGCAAGAGCTTTGTATTTTTACCATTATTTGTGTTGAGAATGAGGAGCAAAAGTAATTTAAAAGCAGGTGCTGTATGTTTGTTTGTTTTACAATATCTTTTTATCATTAGACTTATTTATATTCTGTATAACATTTCTGATGAACAGAATATAAAAGTGCAATATAACAACAGATAACACCTTCCTCCCCCGCCATCAATTTTAAACATATCAGCTTCACAGAACTAAAATGGAAGGGGAGAGGGATGGGAATTGAAATTCATTCTTCTAAGCCTGTTTAGAACGCAACAAAGTAGTCACTTTGATATCTCAGGTCTGAAAGTTTAAATTTCTCATAAGTTCTAAATGTAATACCCCAAACCTGGGTTCTTCTCATGCTGAACTTTCATGCCTGAGCAGCCAAAGAAAACAAATCATTCCTCAATGAGGGCTGCAGGATGCAGACGCTGCATCCCAGCTGCACCAGGGCTCCTGAGCATCCTCACCCCTGGTGTCCCCATACGTCCTGAATATTTTGGAGTCTACAACCTTCTACTTGTATGTGTGCCTGGCGTTTCCTTATGAGCAAACCTGGCTAAGCTTGGACAAAAAGAGTGGATAACGGAGAAACAAGAATAATTTTTGCCCCTATTAGGTGTGGTAAGAAAAATATATCTCACTGCGTTGAAAGGAAGATGACAGACTGAAGTTAGGAGTGTGTGTGGATAATCTTAACTCCTAGCTATTAAGATACAGCACAGAAGTTTCAAGTGGTGATTGAAAAAGAAACCATAAGAAAATAGTCCAGTTGTGCTGGTACTGAGTCATGGCAGTGGAGAGAGTTTTGTGCTCTCAAGTGGTCATTTTGCAGAAGAGTAATCAAAGGGTGCTGCTGCATTTTGCTTTGCTAAGAGCCTGAATTTGTCCGGCAGTGCCGTGAGGGGTAGCTTGATCCTTGACAGAGAGGCATTCAGCTGAACTCGCTACAATTCATTCGAGTGGCTTTTCCAGCACGTACATGATAGATGCAGCGGAGTGAGCAAGTGCTGGACAAGGTAACGCGCGGCTGTAAACAAACCCTTCATTTCAGTGGGAAGCGGAGCCAAGGCAGCGTTCGGGAGTTAGGCCGATTTCAGTTGGTGGGTTGTGTGAAGTGGAATTTCAACTGAAATAATAAAATCCGAAGAGATGTAGGCAGAAGATTGTGAAAAGGACTTCAAGCTGTTGTCACAGTACTATCATTTTTTGGAGAACTTCAAGCTGGAACGAGCATTTTCGGCTCAAAGGGGTCAAACATTACTTCAGTCACTTTTTGGTGACATGAACACAATTTTTTCATGAGTAACATTATTTCAATATATATTACAATTTAGGCGTTTCAGTACCATTACAAAGCATGTATCAAAACCAGTTCCATGATTCCTTTTATTTCAGAGCAAATATACCTCCAGGTGTAGTTACTCATGCAGACTCTTGGTTTTAAATAAGAATATATATGTACCCTTAAATTACAGTGATAAAATAAATTGAAGGTACTTCTTGCCTTGCAGATTTCAAAGTGAAGTTGTGAAGTAGTAAGAGTTATGCTCCTTCCCAAAAATATTCATAGAGTCTGCATTTTTAATTCCCAGAGCATATCTCTGGATGTTGCTGTAGCTATGCAGAGATGTATGTACAGGAATACCTAAATAGAAGAGAAGCTATGTTTGAGTAGGATTGAGAGGGAGAGATGGATGGCAGAGCTTGAAAGCCTGAATGTCTCTTTGGCATTACCATATGAGATGCTCATGTGCTCATGCTCAAAATTATGTGCGAGGCAGGTGTCAGTTCAGAAATGGCAGATGGCATTTTTGGTGCACCAGCATCATTAGTTAGGAGGGGAGCTTCAAAAGTAAAAAATTTGGGGATGGGAAGCACCCTGCAAAATCAGCTCTGCTGTGAAATAACTCTGCTAGGAACAAGCTCACTTCTGCGCCTGAGGGATCCACAGGACAGAAAAAATGTAAGAAAATATGATTTCTACCTTCTTTAGATGCAACTTTGCAAGACTCCTTTTTGAACTCCTCCGACAGGTCACCTTGGCCTGAATATTTGCTCAGGCTAATTGGTATGGAGCAGAAGCTACCACGCTTTAGCCGAAGGTCTGTCAATACGCTGGTGCAGAGCAAGGAGCGAGCTCTGCCTTCTCTGTGCTTCTTCCCAAGTAACAAAACAGAGACAGAAATGTTTAGCCACTTCACTGGAATTAAGAAGAATAAGAGCAAAATGCTTCGAAAATGAATAATATTGTTAATGATTATTGTTGCAGTAGAAGCATATAACTTCAGCAAATTGAGAGAAACCTGTGTAGAGGCAGAAGGACTAACCCTGTTTCGTATTCCTTTTCTGTTAATGGTGTTTTGGAAAAGCTGTGCTCCAGGTACTTTTTTGGTCCCAGTCTCTCAGGTCTCTTTGTTGTAAATGTGATCTCTTTAGAGCATGGAGGATAAGATTCAGCTGGAGATGAAAACATATGTACCAGCATGCTGCAGCTTACCCTTTGGCTGTTGTGCTCCTTTGCCCCTCACCCCACACAACACAGTAAAGAGAGATCTTAAACACGGGAAAAAAGCTGATTTTGTTTACATTAAAATTCATGAACACATGGTTTGGCCTTTAATCTCAAAAAGTCACAGTGTTTGCTTGAAAGGACGGTTCCTCAGACACAGACCAGGCCAGTTTTAAAAATTCAGCAATTATGAAAGCAACGATGCCCTTGTTTGCAGCAAGACAGAGGCACTGGGGAGGTGTTTGCACAGCTCTGAGTCCCCTATTTTTTCTCTCTTTTCATCTCCTCGGCCTCTTTTTATTTCTCTCCCCAACACTATAAGCCAGTTTTCTGAAAAAAATATTAACAAAAACATATCTGGCAATGATGCTGATGACATTTTCATGTTCATCTTTGTACTTTACTGCTATCATGTAGTATGTTCTCAGTTTTTTCTGCAGGTTCATTTATTTCCTAATTTATCTTTGAGAACAGAAAATCTACAAATATTAAAGCTAAAATTAAAAAAAAAAAAAGAAAACTGGGCTCAAAGATGTTATATTTGACTTGATGGTGCTGGTAGATAGACAAGATAAAATGTCAGATGAATAATTCCATACTTCAGAGGACAGCAAATTATTTGCGGGGGTTAGGAAGAAATGCCCGGTTCTTGCTTATATTTTGTGGAAAAATATCAGATTTATGGGGAGTGCACGTAACATTTTTCCATGTTGTGTGGGGAATGCACACCCCCACAGAGGGGGAAGAGCAGGCTGACAGAGAGGGCATTGCTTCACGCGGCCATGGGTCCAGGGCATGCCGTGGAGGTCTGGGTTTAAAGGGAGGTAACACCACACTTTAGGTGTTACGAAATGAAAGGCTCGATTGCATCCAGGAGCAGGTGGTCAACACCTCTCAAAATAGCACCACTTCAGTGTTGAATTTCACGTTCGAAACAACTGGCTTACTGTGTTAATAAAAGGATAAACTGGTGTGATTACACAGGCTGCATCCTCAGGACACATTTAGTGCGAGGCCAAGGCCTCTTATTTTCATTGAGGCAGCATGGCATTTTAGGTACTAGACCTAATGGGGAATGACTGGCAGCATTAATGATAAAACAATATTCCAAGCTGAGCTCATGACTTGCAATAACTGAATAACATTCGTGGGATAGCACTGGGAATCCTCAGTGTGAACAAAAGAAGTCCTGCAGTTTTCTGATTTAATTAAATTTAAACCTATGGGGACTGCCAATGCGTGTCTTGGGCTTATGCTTTCTTAGACTTGTTCTTTGCAGCTTAATGTCATTGTAAAGTAGTTTTTAATCAACAGACAGTCTTAACTGGAAATGAAGCTGACACCTAGTTAGCTTTATATAAGGATTTTTATTAATTGCAACACTAAGTACAGGAAAAAATATCTAAGAAGATGACCTGTAGTAATAAAACACTGGACAGTAGCACAGAGTTCAAATGCACTTTATGATTTTCTCTTGGGTCACTTGCAGTTGTGGTTGCCTGGAATCTTCTACTGGAAGGACTTTCTTTCATCCAGTTTTAATGTTGCAAACCAAATCATTAAGGGTATTGTCTACATCAGGCTAAAACTTGGGGGTTGAGGAGGAGCATCAGGTTTATAAAATACCTCAAACATTTGTGAGTTAAAGGAGAAGCAGTTTTCAGTGCTGTCTTATGAAGAAACACTACTTCTGTGCACTGGAATGAGTTGTAATTATGGATATGGATGCAGATATAAATATACAGATAAAAAGATACCCACACCACATGATTTAGTACTTCTTAGAGCCAGTTTCAGATGAACTATGCTCCTGACCAGAAGCCACGTAGCACTACAGCACAGGGAACAAAATTAGTCATTTTGCATTAATGCAACATTAGTCAGGAATGGTGTTAATTGCTAATTCTAGGACCTTTTAAGTTACTATTTCCCGGCATGGGAACCTAACATGGGATTGTTTACTGTAATATTTTTCTTTTT
>NW_009258543.1:582982-614726 GCF_000687185.1 Egretta garzetta
CCTCAAAAAAAATCTCCCAAATATAAGTTTGGCTCTGTAACAAGCTTCTAAAATCCTAGTGTGCACATAGAGGCTTGTTAGGAATCTAGACAAGATGCTAATGCATCTGACAGGTCATTTCCACTCTCCATGCTGTCCCCTCTCTCACCTCCTATTTACTAATTACACTCCTCATGATCCAAACGAGAACACTACTTCAGCACTTGATCAGGATTTTTCCTGCAATTCCTTTTTGGAAGGCTCAAAGACCTGTGGTAAAAAGTACAAAATGAAACAAAAGGCTCTCCCTGGTCCTCCTGCGCACCCTAAAAACATGGGAAATTCCTGATGAGAGTCAAAGGGAGGTATAGGAATAATGAACCTGGGAGTGATCGAGAATAAACATGGTGAACAGGAACAAAGAGTGGACAAAGCTGGGAAGAGCAGGAGTAAATGGAGAGGAGAAGTGGAAATTTGCAGCTGATGAAGGGAGGGAGGGGTGCTGGAGATACAGAATGGAGATAGGGAGAAGGGAGGCAGCAACACTGCTTTGCAGAGGTATAATTACCAAAACTTCAAAGACTTTCAAAAAAAACATAGAGAAAAACATCTGTAGAGATACAAGGTAAAACAAACCGTCACAAAGTTACAGAAAGGGCTAACTGAAGGCAACTGGAGTAGAAAAGTTAGAGAAGTTTAGCTTAGCCAACACGCACCTCTACAAAAACTAGAAATGGGCAACTTATTCCTGAGTTTTAGCATTCTTATTTGCTTAGCAAATAGCTGTGATCTGTCTGCCAATTCATGTCACCCTTCATGGCAAGTTTACAGACAAGATAACAGCTTTCCACTTAGGTTTCCTAATGTTAAATTGTCAGCAAAGCACATATCCGTCCCTCTTTCCAGCCTCCTGTCAAGTCATGCATTGCTTTGTTCTTTTTTCTGCGCCTCCTGCAAGTTATAGGCTGGTAGCTTAAGTATTAAATGGGGAAGCAGGGATCTGGTGATAAACAAGATAAAGGGAGGGATTAAATTTTTTTTCCGTATCTCGGGTGCTTCTTTGACTTGTAAAGGAGAGATGAGACTCCCTCTTTCCACGTCCGAGTTGTGCACAGAGCCTTATCCAGCAGAGACCCTGAGACTGCTGCTCATCAGGTTATATTGCTTGCAGACTGAGAGACAGAGACATCCAGTTTGTAGTTCTTCACCTGTCCAGCCACCCCAAGCTGGTTGTATTTGGGCAGCTCTGCATGTATCGCTAAGGAGACATTCAAGTGCCCCAGGTTAGGGAACTATTCTGTGTGTGTGTGCAGGTGTGTGAACGTGCATGTACTTCATGTTGACAAAAAGCCCTCTTGAAGATGTTCCTCTTTTGCTGGAGGGACAAACTTAAATTTGTGCTGCAGATGCTCAAACAGACATGCTACAAGTCAATGGAGCTTTCCTTCAAAGGTTGAGCCATGACATCTCAAGGGCAACTCCTAGAATTAGCTCATGTAATGACATTTTTTTCCCCCATCTACTTAGGAATAACAACCTCATTTTGAAGAATATGCAATAAATAATGGCAATTCATACACTAAAAAGCAGGGATTAGGTGCAATCTTTAATGACTATTTGATAGAGAGTAGAGAGAATTGTATCAGTTGAAGGTGGCAGGATACGGTGGAAAAATAGTATATTATATTGTAACAAAAGGTAATGTCAAAGAGCAAAAAACCATGTGAGGCAATCTAAACCCCCATGGGTAACCTTAAAAGCTAAGCAATGCTTGAACTGAGTGCTTTTGTGTGAAATGTTGCTGTTCTTTCAATACAGATTTTCTATTTTTGGCATAATATATAAATCAATGTCACAACAAACAGATAAAATGATGCATACTTAAAGTAAAACATAAAATTACCTCTTTCTCTGTGGACTTACTGCTTCTTAGACATTGTTTAGAAAGGACCAAATAAAACAGCATAGGAATTTTATAGCTGCCTACAATATATGAAGGAAAGAGAACTTCACAGAGATTCACCGTGTCTCTGCGCTCCCAGTTGATCAATACCCAGGTATAGTCTGAGCATCATCTGTGTGCCTTCTACTATCGTGAAAATGTCCAGTTCATCTTCCTTTGGACGATGGAGGCCCAATGTGCCTCAGTCTTTAGCTCACATTCTGCAGCGAGATCAGAAAATACTTTGCCTCCAGTTGAAGTCCAGAGCGAGGGACAATTCTGATTTTGCCATGGTTTCATGGGACACCTTACAATCTAGGTGTCATCCAGAACTGGGAAACTAACTTTTGATAGCTCAGGAATGAGCTTTAATATATCACCTGAATCTCTGGGAATTCCTGTTATATTAGGGACAAATAGATAGGAATCATCATTTTATGAACAGAAATTCCCACATTTGTTATATTCACTTAATCTCTCATGGAATCTAAGATTTATAAGCATATATCTTTTACTTCATAACAAGCTTTGCAAAAAATACCTGTCTTGTGACAAGTATGAATTGATATAGCATCGCCTAGCCAGGTTTGTTCTGTAAACGAAGCCTTACTTCTCTGCATTCTGTCCATTTTATACAGCAAAAGCAGCCAAGATTATATAAAAGCATATATTTGACACCTGATAATCACAAAGATATGAGAATAACTATCTAGTGAAATTCCCAAGAAAGATATAGGTTCAAACTAACAATAACTTCTACCCTGTTATTATCTTCTAGATGAGTGGAGTATGAAAACAGTTTGTTCTGTGTGTACACGTTTTTCTACAATGCATGTGATATAGAGGAGAAATCATTCTAATAATGTAAAAAAAAAAAAAAAAAAAAAAAGAACCAAACCTGCTGCAGGACACCATTTATCTATTATTTTGTCCCAAACTTTCTTAACACAAAGAAAGCATAAGGCACCGAAGGATTAGTGTACTGATGGTGCTGCCCAGAAACGAATAGATTCTCTAAAGAGTTTTAGGACTTACAAAAATATAGTTTTGTCAGACTTCTTTGGAGGTGTAGGAAAGTTACTTTATAAAGAACATCATAAGATATTTGCATATAGAGAAAAATCACTTGATGAGACCTATTCTTTTATTTAGTTTAAGAAATAAGATTTTTTTTTTAAAGTTGGTCTATTTAGAGCCTGATTTGTAGGTATCTCACCTCCTCACCCTTTCTGTCCTGTATGCCCTTATCTTTTGTGAGGATGATAAAAGCTGCACCTGCCACAACCACCTCCACTTCAGGCCCAGCCTGGAGGTTCAATACATTGCAGGTGTAGTTCAGAAAGAAAATGTTCTTTCTCTGTCTTTTCTGAAAGAGAGTCCAAGAGACAATGCAATTATTAACAGCATACCATGACTGCATGCTTATATCTGAAGACTTTCAGTCTTGTTGGAAATAATTTTTTGAACAGTATTAATAGCAGGGACAGCCAAGTCTTGTATGTGAAGCAAAACATGATTCTAAAAAATGTAGGTTAAAAACCCATCAGGTCCTGCTTAGAAGACGGCTGATTGCATTTAGCATCAGCCTTGGCTGCCTTCTCATTTCCACCTCATAGGTCAGTTAGGAAAATCGCAAATGTTGGAGCTGACAAAAACAAAGGTTAATACCAAAGAAGAAGGGCTGGAGATGACTTGGAAAGCAAGCAAAATTACATATAATACTACAAATAATGTACATACCTGATTACACCCATTGGGCTGAAATTGCAATTGACTTCAAAGGAGTCAACAAGTGCAGTTGCTTAAAATCCAGACAGTAATCAAACATTTTGCTGTAAATTTAACATTTACTTTTTAAACTAGGTACTAGTCTGGAGGTATGGAAACTATGTTTGCTACCTCAAAAAGTATAATGAGTTTCCACTGCATCCTGCAGACAGGTTTTACTGTGTCTTCTGAACTGAACACCATGATAGACATGTTTGTCAGGTTTTTTCTAAGGTAAGAAAACAGCAATAAAGAAAACTGCCATTTTTCCTATTGTAACAAATTCAAGGTTTCATAACATCAGTTTGAATAAAAAAAAACAAACTAGTACCCAAGCACTAAAACCAAGCAAGAACATGCTATATTACTTTCAAAAGTATTCTCCTTATAAACCGTTGCTAATTAAACCTCAATATTTCTGTCAATTTCAGAAACAACCAAAAAATGGTTTTGCATTGCTTAGTTGTGCATGTACACATCTATTCTCTTAAAAGTTAATTTGTAATTATTGTGAGTTTTATAGGAATTTGGAGGTAAGACGGAGGCAGCTTTGTACGTCTTTGTAAATATCTTTTTTTGAGACGCAGCATCTGTTGCTGTAGCTAAGCTCTAAATACATACATATTTTCAGGTAATGTTTTCTCATCCGTAGCAAGGCTTAATTTGTTTTCATGTTTCAGATCTCTCATATTATTTAAAATATCAGATGATTGCATTACTAATCTTGCAGTTAACAACTGGCCTTCCTACCCCTTGTCAATGCAAAAGCTACATTTCTATTCTTGCAAATAGCCTCCCGCTAATCTCATCCCAACTTCTCAAAGGCACTGCTGTAGGAGTTGTGCTGCTCATTTTGTTCTCACACACTGGATAACTTTAAATAAATAAATAAATAAATAATAGGTCCTTACAATCTGATCATTAACACTTAATAGCCTTAAAATGTATTTTGCTTCCTACAGAGAATGTAAAAGTCTATTCTGTAATGAAGGTACAAGCAAGGAAGGACTTCCCAGAGACAGTTGGCATCTACATCAGAGATCTACTCAATTCAATATCTAATTGCTAATTCAATGTCTAATTGCTCAGTATCACATTATGTACTTGCCTGCGAAATACAGCAGTCGGTTCAAATGGCTTTCGCAAGGGCTTCTTAATGGCACAGTTCCTTTCCTAGCCGTCTCACGAAATGTAATTATTCCAGATGCCATCTGGAATATTGAACAGATATGAGCAGCCTCCTACCACCTGCAAAATGTTCAGCTGCTTTCTGAGCAGTCCCGGGACCTTTTTTCCAGACATGGACACTGCTCTCTCTGGGCAACTGCGAGGCCATCTCACCACCTAGCTGGCATGCCAAATATATCAACCTGTTATTACATGTCCAAGAGCGTATGAGGCAAGGCCACCCCGGAATCCATCCTCTGTGGGGTCTGGAGCATGCATCACCTCCATGACATGGTGCATGACCCACTGCTGCTCTCAAATGAAAGTTTAATAAGTACTATTTTCTCTCCATTATTGTGGGTAGAACATTATGTTCTCAAAAAAAAATTGCAGTGTAAGATCCAGGTTCACACTGGTCAGCCAATTTATATTATAAATTAGTTATGCTAAAATATTTTTAAACTTTAGGACAGCTCAGATAGATAGTTTTGGGTCTGTTTCAAGGAGAATTATGCAACCTCCTACAAGTAGGAAACATTTTCAAGGTCTGTGTTGTGCATTCCAAACATTAGAAAGCATTTAAAAGGAGCACAGACTGTAAGCACTGCAGGTAAAGCAAGGTAAAAAAATGTTCACAATTTGCTGAGCATCAGTATGTTTAGATGTATCTGGTAGTCTCTGTGTAGCAATTTATGCCACAGCAGCCACAGCATAGAAACTGCTTTTGTATCCAATTTAAAAACATGAATGTTCCATCCTTACCCTAGAGCTTAAAGACAATTTACAGAAGTAGGGCAGTATGAAGTATTGCTACAATAAACTGTTGTTTTACTTCCCTTTTATAGCAAAAATTAGGGGAACATTGCAACTGTTGTCAAGTCTTAAAATATGTTTGCAATAAAATAAAAGCCATTAGGTTTCTTTAATTTCAATGGTTTTCTTCATTATTCAAAGGCCTCTTTAAATCTTTCATAGATTCAGATGTGATTTTTTAAAAGAAACACATAATCTTTCAGCAATTAATCCAAGTCTCTAGCTACCACAAAAGTGGACATTGATGGTCCTTCTGTATTTTTCTCATGGAAGGAAAAGGCATTTTAGTCCTTCAAAAACTTGCTTATTGGTTACCTTACATTGGCAGAAGTATAAACAGATTATAAAATGTTTTTCTGGTAATATTCTTCTAGAATCAATGAAGAAACACCTTATAATTAGTCACCATGAATTCATTTGAAATCCATCCTGGTGGCTGGAGATTTACTTTTAGTGTTGGCTCAGGCAAGAGTGATACGTTCTGGTTCATAGAAAGCTACCGTCTCTTTCACCACATAAAACTTACTTTGTAATGAGTGAGGATCCAGGATACACTGAGTTCGTACATAAATGGAAGGAATTAACTACAAGTTAAATAACATGTAAATACATTGGGCTACCATTTTTGCCTTACCTCACCTCAATGGAAGAAACACTAAGTAGGTCTAAAATGTCCAGTTATTTTTTAAAATTAACAATAAGCAGCTCTTCACTGCATGTTTAGTCCCTCTGAAAGCAATAGCAATACCAGGGGATTAATGTACAGGAATGAGATCAGCAAAAATCAAATCCTTACACCCTTTGGGGAACAGGACCCTGGGTTTAAGAAGCCCACATTTGCTGGCTTGGGCACACCATGGACACCAGATGATGGCTGTAAGTGGAAAGAAATTTCCCTCATTGGCATAAAAATCAGTGAATGCAATTACAAATTCATCCGCTGTTTTTTGTATGATGATGAGGAATGGACAGAAGATATTTTCAAGCTGTGTAAACTAAAATAATGGAGGGATTTGTGAGTCTGAGAGTGGATTTAGTTAGAACAACCCTGTAACTCCGTCAGCTTACACCAGAGCCACCCTGCAAAGAGCCAAGGAGAGAGATGTCACTTCCACGGTCTGCAAACCCAGAGCCAAATGGTCCTTAGACAAATAGGCAATTCAAATCTACCTGTTGGCAAACACAATTCTAAAGTGCTCCTCACATGGAACAGCTGTTGATGTCCTTGTGTGGAGCACTTGGAAGAATGAGCTGTAAACAGAGACATGAGAGGGCGAAAAAAAAAAAAAAAAGAAAAAACAGTATAGGAGATGACAGATTTTTGGATTTTAGTGAAGCATTTGACACTGTCTCATGAAATCTTAATTGAAAAATTAATTCAAGTCAGCTTGGCTGGAGACAATTATTTGTGGATTGAATATTGGCTAAAAGACAAATGAAAAAAAAATGTGATAAACAGCTGTGTAACAAGATGGTTGGAAATGTCCAGTGGGGTAACACATAGTGATTGTTAGTCGGGGTTTACTTTATATCTTCATCAATGATTTAGAAAAAAAGACACAAATAAGATCTTAATGAAACGTACAGATTATGCTCATCCTAGAAGATCTGAAATGCCAATAAACACAGTAAAATAAAAAGGGACTGATAAGAAACATGGATGAAGTGTAGCCAAAAATGATTTATCAGTGGAGTCAAAATATTTTATTGCAAACAAAAAGCCAACAGAAACCATATAACCAATCAGAAGATGAACCATTAGAATAGGCAATGTAGGAAATTGAACAGTAGGAATGGATAAGAGAGTTGGAGGATGTTACAAGAATTCTAAAAAATAAAACACAAGTTTAGGATCCAGTGCCCTTTTGCATTCAATGGAAGTTCAGCCATGGACTCCAAAGGATTTTGGACATGGATGGCGGTCACAAAGCAAGGATTTTCTGCAACATTGTCGTGGCCATTGCATGCAACTATGAGAAATGGTCTCCTAGAAAGATGTTAAATTGAAAGGAAGTCAGAGAAGAGACATTAAAAAATGAAGGGTTTTTTGTGAGAACTGAAGCGGGAAGAAAAACGCAGAGAATTAAGTGGTTATAATTTGGCCAAATAAGGAATAAGCAGGAACAATAACAGCTTTCAATGTCTGAGGACATAAGCTTATAGAAAGGATAATAATTATTCTCTTCATTATATGGAAGTACAATTTTAACAGGTAAGGGGAATACATTATAAGGGAGGAAAGATATTTGATGTAAATATCAAGAAATGCAGCATATTAAAGTATTCAATAATAGAAGAGATGGAAGTCGCGTGGTTTGGGATTTTTAAAAAGCAGATTGAATGCCAGCTATTGAAATGCAGAGAGTAATCTTTTCTATTCCCTGTGACTCTATGAAATACATTTATCTTAGAAAGACCAGTATCTTCTGCCAGCCTCTCCCTCTGCAAGTTCCATATGTTTTAAAGCCTACATCAGGAGAGGCAGAAATAGCATTATTCTTGCATATAGCAAGAATAAATTATTCTTAATAGCAGATAAATTATTCTTAATAATGAATAAACATTCTTCATATCTTTTGATCATATAATCTTCTCTCTACTTCTACCCCTCTCTGATTAAGGTTATAGTCTTTTCTTGAATCTAGTATTCATATCAACATCTTTAAACTGTTTTGCTCTACTTAGAGGCAAACAAGGCATCACTGTGATAGGAAATGGGGATATTCACAGCTGTAACCCAAAGATTTATTACCAGAGGAATTTTTTTACTATGATTTGTCTTAGGTTACTCTGTCTTCTGCTAGAAATACTGTCTATAGGTGATGTAAGACTTCTTTCCAGAAGTTTTTCTTCTCTGACTACATTCTTTTTCTTAGGTCTTTAGTTTCTAAAATTATTGATAACACTGAAGACCGTTAATATATTTGTTTATTTGCATGTGCCCACTCATTCACATAGCAAAAATTTCAACTCAAAAATATTAAGCAAAGAGAAAATGTAAAAAGCTGACTTTTATTCCATAACACAGTTCATGATAGGGGAGGTAGCTATTTCTATTCAGCAATTTCTGCTATTTTCCACCCTCTGTATTTTAGTTCCCAGTTCTCTAACAAATGTAGGAAGCAAAGACAAATTTTAGATGACAAATAAGGAAGTTTTTTCTTCCAGTGTGAAAGAGGCAATTTAAAATACAGATAAATGTTTGTAGACTTAGGAAATACCAGTTCTCACTTGGCATAATTGATCACAAGTTCATTAATTTCTATTTCAGCATGACTATTTACACTGGTGGAGGATCTATACCACGCCGTATTTCGGTATGTGTTAAAGTCTAGGACTTCACTCACACTAGTACCACTTTTAGCAATCAGCAGTAGAACTAGGCAACATTAAACCACTATTTTTAGACTTTACACACTACTGCTGTCTATGGTGAAACACACTGAAAAACAGTTCTGACCATTTCTGACAGGAGTCTGTCTTGATTTGACAATAATGTAAAATGAGTTGCGGGTTAAAGAGATGCTGGGGAAGGTTTGCCATGTGTAAGGGTAAATCACATATATTTTAATATAGACAAACAAGTTTTGTACATCTGCAATGTCATATATCTGTGGTTAAAAAATCAACATATCCTGCACAGCAGAAACAAGGATCCTAGATAACAAGCTGAATATAAAGTGTTAGTACAATGCTGCGAGAAAGAGCAAGGGCACGACACCTGCAGGCATGAGCAGGATAGGAAGAAGGAAAAGCAGGGAAGTGGTGGCACATGTCCATGCAGCGTTGGCGAGACAATTATTGGAGTGATCTGTTTATTCAGCAGCCTAATTTCCAAACTGAAACGAAAATTGGAAATGTTCAGAAAAAGATGGTAGGATGTCTGGAAAACCTATTTTATAGAGAGAAAGTTCCAAAACTGAATGTATTTGGTTTATCCAAGGGTAGTTTAGGAGATTACTTTCTTGGCTTGAAGTCAAGGAAGTACTGATGTGAAAAATCATCTAATAATAAGTTATTAAAACCAATAAATCTCCTGATCCTTACACAAACTATGATAGTATCATTGATGTCAATGGAGTCTTGATATTATGTGAGTCAGATTAAGTTGGTAGTGGGGGGGGGTTCTGTGCTTGTAGTTTATCCTCAGGTAAATTACTCTGATTTGCACTTGTCTGAAAAGACATTCAGAACCAACCCCAATTCAAACTCAAATAAAATTCAGGCTTGGATATATCCAGAAATTATAAATACCTGAAATTAAACAGATTAAGGATTAAGGCTGGTTACAATGAAGGATTAATTTAAAATGAAAGGGAAAAAATACATAAACCATAGACTGTAAAATGTTCTGAAATTCTTCAAAACTGAAATTCTGTATTTCTACACACTTCTATTATGCATTTAAAGGCATGAATATGTTTTATTCCTTGCCAGGTCTGTTTTCTACTTGGAAAACATTTATTCTGTTTTGTGTTTGTGTTGAACTTAGAATTAATATGGTTGTTTTGGTTGCACAAAAACAACCTTGACTTGTAATAAACAGTTTCATCATGCCAAAATATCTTGTGTAAAAGCATAATGTGAACAAAGTTCTCAGAATTAAGCTAGTTAATCATTACTATATAAACAGGTCAAGGGTCAAAAGTTCCAGTAAAGTCTTGTGAAGTCTGTGTAGATTATATTTCCAAATTACAATATTTAATGTATATAGAATAAGTCTACTATCCATAGGTGAAAGATCATGGTTTCAGTGAATGTTTTTTACAGAATAATAATCTGAATAAAGAACCCTAGCAGTATGTTTCTATAAAATAATACATTGTTGAAATAAGTGAAGTATTTCTAAGGTGCAATATTATTTTTTTACAAATTACATAAACAAAGCCATGCTTTTTTATATACCGTAGAAAAAAACCAGAAACCCCAACTCAGAAACTCCAATCTGGTTTCCTAATGAGTTTTTCATCCTAAAAACCATTTCCCTGGGCCAGCTTTCCTCTGAGAATGAGCTCATCTCTTTGCTTGGCAATAACATGCCTGCTCCACTCATCAGCTTCATCCAGGACTCTGCTCATGGGAGACTCTGTTGGCGTCCTTTAGCTCTTTTCAGCACAATATCACTGAAAACTAAACATGCATCTGTATTTTTACATTTTAAATATACATGCCTTTAAATAAAAAATGCTGATTGGATATGCTGGTACTGAACAGGTTCATTCAGAAATGATCCAGGCATGTCCAGAGAAGGGCAATGAAGCTGGTGAGGGGTCTGGAGCCCAAGGCCGATAGGGAGCGGCTGAGGGACCTGGGTGTGATCAGCCTGGAGAAGAGGAGGCTGAGGGGAGCCCTTATCGCCCTCTACAGCTGTCTGACAGGAGGCTGTAGTGAGGTGGGTGTTGGTCTCTTCTGTCAAGTAACAAGTGACAGGACAAGAGGAAACGGCCTCAAGTTGCATCAGGGGAGGTTTAGGTTGAATATTAGGAAAAATTTCTTCCCTGAAAGGGTTGTCAAGCATTGAAATGGGCTGCCCAGGGAAGTGGTCCCTGGAGAGATTTAAAAGACCTGTAGAGGTGGTGCTTAGGGACGTGGTTTAGTGGTGGGATGGCAGGCTTAGGTTAACGGTTGGACTTCATGATCTTAAAGGGCTTTTCCAACCTATACAATCCTATGATTCCTGAGCAGAAAATGTCATGGGTAAGCATCGTCAGAATTTGAGCAGAAAAACACGTGTTTAGGATGAAGCTCTGCTTGCTACAGCAAGGCACAAGCTTGCGATGAGGGAAAGACCTGTCTGCTTTAACTAGGCTGCACAAAGGGTCCCAGAACAACAGGTGTCAATGAGGACCTGGCAGCACAGATCAAAAACTGGAAAACCAGCTGGTGGCACCTGGAAGACCCACCTAAGTCACAGCAGCCCGCTGCTTTGAAAGGCTTGTAGTCTGTGTCACCCACACCACCTATTACCACCACAATTCCTGGTGTTACCAGTTAATCAGCAGTGTTGGCCTAATTAGCTAAACATGGTTTCAGTGTGGCTGTGCCTACTTCTGTTGCAAACACCCATTTGTAGTTTATCACTGAATGAAAAGTGGCTCCATGCTCTCTCACTAGCTTAGGACATGGTCACATTTGAACCTTTTAAGATGTTTAATGTTTCACTTAATGGATTCAAGAGCGTAATAGCAACCTGCTCTTTAACCTGGGAATGATCGCGTGAGCAGCTCAAATAGGTCAACTGTTATCTCCAGCTTAACTTCCTTGTGGTGTTCTAGATGGCCAAAACTCAGGACATAAATGGGTCAGACTTAAGAGTTTATAATGCAGATGGCAAATACATACAGGATGGAGGATATAATTAAGTGATAACGTGAGAGTGACAACGTTGCAGATTTGCTGAGAACTGAACCGTGGAGTCTCTTCAACTTTAATTATTTTTCAGACATTTTATTTCTGGAGTAAAGTTTAAAGGAGTTTATTGAATTAAAACACTCACAGAAAACACTAAGTTGGTTTTTTTTTTAAAAAAAAACAAACCTGCTTTCTTTTTTATCAGAAAACTGGAAATGGAAAAGAAAGTAGTTCAACGCCATAGCAGCTAGCTGACCAGAATGCAGATCCCTTTCTGAGTCCCGAGCACTGAATTGACGTCCCACAATCATACAGGCAAGTAATAGCAGATACGAAAATTGAATAAATGAGTTGGATGGCTACGCCAACATTACACTAGATTTTAATGTTTCTTTATTCCTAATAAATAATTTGGGGGTTGGACTAGATGACCTCTAGGGGTCCCTTCCAACACAAATCATTCTATGATATGATTCTATGATAAAAGCAATGTGGAATCTAGTACGCTCCACTTGAATGACAAATTGACCTTGTGAATTAAAACTGTGAAAAAGTTAAAGAAAAAAAATTAAATCTACATGCACTTGTTTTGGATCTTGTAAAGAATTTCAAAACAAACAAAAAACCCCAGTCCTATCAACAACTATAAAAATACGCTATACTAGGCAAAGGTCTCAGCAAAGTGGGAAATGCGCAGACGTGTAAACAAAGCCGAGCAGAAATGTATGCGTTTCCTTCGGTTGGTTGCCAAAGTGTCATTACTTCAGTACATTATTTACATATGAAAAGTAGGATGTCTTTTGAGTCATGTGGTGTTCCTGGCTCCTTAACCTGGTGCTTATCTGACAGCAGGTAAACCAGCAATTGTGGATTGAAGTAGTTTGGCTACTTGGTAGTCAGTTCTTTGCCTGAGAAAGCTCTTCTATTCAAAGAAAGAAGCAGCAAGACGGGAAAATCAGCTTTTGAGGTTGGTCTTTTCTGCTTCCTTTTCAGGTAAGACAGTGTTAACAGCGGGAGAGGTGGAAGTGTTGGTTTGATCAGACAGGGAGGTTAGAGTAAATAAACAAATATGTGGCCAGGGTTTGGGGTGCTGGTGTCCCTTATCCTGAACTTTGGAATGACCCCTCTGTGGCTGCTGGTCCTGCAGAGATTGCCGCTGGCACCCGACCAAAGCAGCCGCAGGGTTCTTGGCCCTGCAGCCAGCCATGCAAATCCCAAAGCGTGGTCCTGGGAAAACGCACTGAATTGCACCCAGAGCCTGGAAGAGACTGCTAGACCTACTTTGCCCTATGCTTTGAGCTGTGCACAGAGGACAGACAAAAGATGTTAAGCAGGAAAACGGGGGTCCTCCTCTGTAGGAACCCCAAAAGAGAATCAACTGATGGCTGATGGCTAAAACCGGCATGTTGGTGTTGTGCTTTTCTATACTCTTGATTGTTGAAATGTAAAACGTGCTCTAGAAGAATGAGTAGGCAGTTAAATATGTTGCATTACTTTGCTACTAAATAATCTCACCTTGGACAACGACAGAGAGGGCACATAGGCACCTCCGTGTCACACTGAGGGGGCACCAAATGGCTATACCATATACATGCACACCTGGAAAGGCAAATGTAAGGAGGTGGTTTGTACCCAGTTTATGTGGGATCACCCTCATGTAAAGGGGGCTGGTGTAGGAATTAGCAATGCTGCAGAGGAGGAAAAGACATCATCTAAATCTATCCCGGTCAAAGAAATAAATGTCAGCCTTAAAATTGCACGGTAATATTGGAGTGAGAATTAGCATTAGGTTGAGTAAACTGAATGAGATAAAATTATGCATCAGTGTGGAATGAAACTGCATGTACACTTCTCTTTAAAGTATTAGTGGGACATCAAGGTGGAATTAAAGTGTTTTAAATGTCAGTTGCTTGCAGCTCCTAGATCCCACTGGGAATTTTCCAATCATCAAAAATCCAGCCATAATAAATGCACTTCAACTTACACCACGGTTTGCAGCTATTTCTCTCTAGCTGATAACGCTGTCAGATGTCTTTTGTGCAAAGCATGTTATAAACAAGAAATAGAGCAAACACTTCTCAGCTGATTTCCTGCTCCTCCACTGGCACATAGCTGTTGGCAAGGAGGTTGATACTTCAAAGGTGTTTTTCTTTGCACTGCCGTCATGCCATGAGATTAGCAAAACCCAGACTCTGAAGTTTAGCATCACTTGACGGTGCCTTTCCAAAGCACTGCTCACTTCTGCCGGGGTGGCTGGGTGCTTCCTGGGCTGGGGAGATCCCCTTGAAAGAGGAGGCTGCTCGCAGCTGATCCTTAGTCACAGCTCATCAAGGCACTGCCTGGTGGAAAAAGACCTGGGGGTGCTGGTTGACAGCTGGCTCAATATGAGCCAGCAGTGTGCCCAGGTGGCCAAGAAGGCCAATGGCATCCTGGCTTGTATCAGGAATAGTGGGGCCAGCAGGAGTAGGGAAGTGATCGTGCCCCTGTACTCAGTGCTGGTGAGGCCGCACCTTGAATACTGTGTTCAGTTTTGGGCCCCTCACTACATGAAAGATGTTGCGTTTGCTGGAACGTGTCCAGAGGAGAGCAACCAAGCTGGTGAGGGGTCTGGAGCACAAGTCATATGAGGAACGGCTGAGGGAACTGGGGTTGTTTAGTCTGGAGAAGAGGAGGCTGAGGGGAGACCTGATCGCCCTCTACAACTGCCTGACAGGATGGGGGAGCGAGGTGGGGGGTCAGCCTCTTCTCCCTGGTAACGGGTGATAGGACGAGGGGGAATGGTTTGAAGCTGCGCCAGGGCAGGTTTAGGCTAGACATTAGGAAAAACTTCTTCACCGAAAGGGTTGTCAGGCTCTGGAATGGGCTGCCCAGGGAGGTGGTAGAGTCCTCATCCCTGGAGGTATTTAAAAGAAGGATAGATGAGGTGCTTAGGGACATGGTTTAGTGGTGGGATGGCAGGGGTAGGTTAAAGGTGGATTCGATGATCTTAAAGATCTTTTCCAACCAAAGCGATTCTATGATTCTATGTCCCAGAGCTTTCGCAGTTACAAATTACAGTTATTAACGTAATGTGCCTGACAGCTCACTGCTTGAAGCCAAGCGCTGAGGAGTGGCTTTTCTTTTTCTTCAGTTTCCTCATGACATGCAAGTTTTCCCCTCCCTTTTCTCTCTGAGCCAACCCCAAGGCCACCTGCAGCAACTAGAGATGGGCTGTGGCACAGATGAACATTAACTGATATAGTGGCGAGGTCAATGCTATAGGTAACGAAGCTGATTCACACGTGTGATCCTGCAGTAGAGGTTAGTTAAATATTTGCATTCTTCCTCCCGGGATTAATCTCATTTTACACGTTTGTGGCTGGAGAGTCAGCCTTTGTGTTCCTGTCTTTGGATCCTGGAGAAGTCAGACTGGTCTGTCAGACTGCCCCAGGCTCCCTGGGCTCCTTCGTCTTTTCAATCTTTGCATAAACATCTCTGCGCTTCTACCATAACTAGCACGCTTGTTTTCATGAGCCAGAGCAGTAAATCATTGCGTTTCTAAGAATTCTGACAAATAAGCTTCCCAGGCTTTCCCAGTTGTAAAACCTTTAGAAAGGCTTTTCTTTCCTTTCTACGCCTGTTTTTCTCTGGCAGAAGTATGACTGTTACACAGCACTTTTCCTTCCATGTTTTTAAAGTGACTGATTTTAATTTGGATGTATTTTCCCCTGAAAATCCTTTCAGTCAATATGGAATTACACAAAGCAGCTTTCTGAAGAAAAAAATTATCTGAACAAGTTTTCCACTGAAAGGCGTGTGTGTGTTTGTGCATGTGGGTGTGTGCTGGGGACAGGGACCACGGCTGCCAGCTGCCTCGAGCCAAAGCAGTTTACTTTGTACCTAGCAGAGGGGAATACTGGTGCAAAGCTGCAGTGAGAAGGAAATCAGGAAAAAAAAAAGAGTCTGGGCACCCAATTCCTCCTGTCCCAGTGCCACTCGAAGAGGCTGTGTCAGTAGACCATCTAGTGATGGTGCTGAATTACCACCTTACTTACAAATAGTGGACAAATTAGGTCTTTATACTCCTGGCTCACTCCAGGTCATTCCAGCCCTACTTTGCACCACTTAACCTGCTTTTATTTCCTTTGCTTCTTTATGCATGTTCCCAGAGTTTCTCTGATTCATGAAACGGCCCTCCCTCATTTCTCTCACCCAAACCAGGGCTGGGTCGATGAGCCCAGAGGGAAGAACAGGCACTCGGGTTCCTGTAAACCAAGCCAGGAACGCAGAAGGAATGACTCTGGACAATCCAGTGGCCTTCTATTTCTGTGTGGAATAATTACTTCTCAAAAAGTATTTTAAAAGCTCTATCAGTTTTGATGGACTGCTCTGTACCAGCCTGACTTAAAAAAAAAAAAAGAAGGTGAAGTTTTAGAATGTTGATAGGCTGGGGAAGAAAAAGTACGGATTCTATTTTTAAATAAGTGCATTATTCTGCCACGCTGAACACATTGTGGATTCAGTTTCTTTTTCAAATAAGACTATAATAACACAGTTACCAGCATACAGCTTACTGCTGTTGATGACTTCTAGACCCGAGATAGCGAGCCCTGTACTTGTTCAGAATAGCCAAGGAAATGTGGCAGAGGAGTCAGAAAGCAGAATTTACATCTCAGAGGACTTTCCTGCGTTTGTGTTCATCTCAAACTATTGTGCAAGCTTATTTGGTTTTGTAATGTCCCATCAAACCAAGTCATGCACTCGGGGACAAACAGTACAATTTGACAGCTCTGGTTAATGTAGGATAGTTTCATTGGAATAGCTGTATAGAAATAAGACGTGAAGTGTAAGATATTGGTGTACTTTCCAGTACTGATGCATATATTTCTGATAAACTCTGAGTCAAGAGCGATGTTTTCAAATAGGGACAGGGTGGACAAGGTTTACCTGGATGATGAGGGGAAATTAAATTCTTTCCTACCCCCAAAAAGCCTGATGGACTAAACCAGGTTGGCTTAGCTTAAGAAAATGGTGCAGCTGATGCAGATGGTTCCTTCTTATAAAGTTAACCACAAAGAAGTATCCAAGAGGGCAAAATGTAATAGGAAATTGTACCACTCATAATAAAAATAATTTTGTATACATTTATTGTGGAAATGGGAGTAAGATTTCTAATCGCAAGTGATTGAGATTGTTAAATGCCCTTCTATTAGGAATAAACTGGGCAAGAAACTACGAGATTATGTTTAATCAAGCAATGAGTGAGATAATTTATATAATGATTTCTTTTAATGGTAGAGGTCTGGACATGATGAGCAGGAAGTCTTAAGGAATTTTGCTGTGAGAAACATTGGGTTTTGTTAAACAACATGTTCAGAAGGAAAAAAAAAATGGGCAGAAGCTGTCGGCCTGCTCCAGCAAGCAGATGCTTTTGGGGTTATTGCAGTTAGTAGGCCTTCTAGCTTAATTAAACTGTATTCTTATAGTTAAGTATCACTGAGTAATCTAAGGAAACTGAGATGCTACATTTCTAACAAAGTAAACCAGCATCCTCAGCCTTACCTTAATCTTTATATTTGAGAACAAGAGAAGGGAAAATGAGATACTGAAAAATACATATTTTAAAAATATTGTGAACATAATTTTTTTTATTTTTGTAGATATCTTTACCAATAAAGACCAGGGATACTTTCTGAATTCCTTTCTAAGTGTATATCAACTGTTGATTTCCATCAGTTCCTCTACAGGGACCATCAAGACTTCGCAGCTGCTGACCTTGCATTGTGGACAGGAGGAGAATGCTTTGCATGTGCTGCACAGAACCTGAAATAAAATACAGTTATTGACTTCACTTCTACATTATTCTCAACGGGGCAAATGCCCTGTGTAAGCTGGGAAGGCTTCCAACCACATTTTTAGAAAAATTAGATATTTTAGGTGGCTTACACTAGGCAGCATTATTCATAATGCAAATGAAAATATTACATAGTGACATATATCAATACATGTTGGCGTAAGGCAACTGATTTTCTGAGATCATTGCTTCATCAGCTGACAATGGAAATTAAATGTTCAACTTTGTTTTCTGCCAATTCCTCCTGCCATGATGCCCAAATATGAAATACACCACAAAGACAAGTTTTTGGCTGAATTGACCATTAATCAATTTATGTTCTGAATCATGAGTGTTCATTGTACTTAGTATTTTTATCTTGATATATGTGCATAGGATAATTGAGTCATATTTCTCTAATCAGTGTGACTGTGGCAACTTTTCAGCTTTTGAGATGCCACACAGTTGAAAGACTTTTGCTCATCAAAAAAGCAGCAGAATTGTGTGTAAAACTGCTTTTACAGTTTTCAAAGCTCTTGTTGCCTAGAAGATATTTCTGTTGTACCTCTGAATGTTTCCTATGTTTTCCATGATTTGATTGAAACTGAATTCAAAATCAAGAGGATGTGAAATAACAGCAAAGTTTTTAATTGGACTTTATCTTTTTGTTAGCAGTCGCCTGCAACACATTAACCATTTTTGGCTGCTTCTGAAGAATAAGCAGACATTTTTACTGAGTTGTTTAGATTTTCTCTTTTTTTTTGAGAGTTAAACAACTGTCTCTGAATGCAGTAGTGTCTGTATTGGTAGATTCATGAATCTTCATCTGCATGAAACTTTATCTACCATTTTTTCCAGTTGACTACATTCACTGGAAAATGAGTTGTATACCATTTACTTCCATGCTGAACAACTGCATACATCCATGATGTGACTTAAACCTTTAAGACAGAGTTTACTTGGGATTTAAAGAATCTTTCTGATGCTGAATGTCATTCATTCAGATAAAATGGCAATGTTTTCCACAGCAGCAGCATGGTTCCCACATTTTTTTCAATATACAAGGGAAAAATATGTTTTATCTGCCTTGCAGAGCTTCAGACTCACTGAATGGTTTAAAAGAAAAATTGTCTTTGTTCTGATTTATGAGCAATCACAAGTAACACAGATTCTCCCCTTGGGACATTTCTACTGAAGTGTAACCACATCCAGATTAAGCTTCCTCTTTACGTGCCCTCATAGTCTTGTGGGTGCTATTAGAAGTTAAGGCATACAGACTTGGGAGACTGATCTAAACCAAGCAAGCACACGTATTTATTGTAATAAAGAAGTGTAGAATATTTGCTGAGTAAGCTAGTACTTTTTGCATTACACTGGGGATTTAAAGTGACAAAAATCAGTCCCAGCAGCAAGTCTTAGGGCACTCCACATTAACCTCTCTGTATGTCAAGAATTAGATTTTTTTTTTCTTCTCCTTTGTTTTCTCTATCTCATGAATAGTTTTTAATCCATGGCAGAAATTTACCTTTTACCCTGTAGAATTCAAATTTCCATAATAGGCTTTGGTGATGGATTCTGTCATAAGCCTTCTAAAGCTACAACTGAGTGATCTCCTTAGGTTTGCTTTTATTCTCCGTTAACTTCTTTTCTGGCATTGAACAGATCTGTGGGGCAAGACTTTTAACCCCCCAAACAGGGGTGATTTTTCCTTACTTCATGATTTTCTGAATGTTCTGGAGTTTTATATTCACATTTATCACCCCATCTGAAACACCAGCCTTGACGTAGTAGTAGGTGCTTCTCATTAATTTAGACAGTAAGAAATCTGAAAATGTCCAACATATCACTACCTTCTTTCTGAAGGGACAGATTCGCATCTCGGCTAAATACATGTACAGAAGCAGGCTGTAAGAGTGCTGCTGTGATTTTCAGTAACTAAAAATCTGTTTGTATTCTTTGGGAGGCTATTTTGGGCAGGAAAGTAACTGTGCAGGATGTCACCTGCAACTAAAGTTGCACAGTGATCCACAAGCCAGGACGGAACCAGCTCCCCACTGGGAGCTGAATAACCGGAGTTGCATTTCTTGTGTTAGAGCAGTTCCCGATCCGGTGTATTCCCACTAAAGTGCATGAAAGAACAGGAGCCCTTTCCCCTCTTCTTTTTGAGTCCAGCTAAAAGCTGTTTTTCTTGGAGTACTTTGAGGGAAGACAGAAGACAATATGTATTGCTTCAATGGAGGAGGAAAGCACACAGTGTGGAAAAGCTACTCCAGCACCAAGCAAACAGTTGAAGGGTAGCTGGGCAATATTCCTAAAAGGTTTGGGAATATTTAGAAGAGCGTACACAGTCAAATGCTTAGTAACATGGAGGATAAAATTAAAATGGATCATCTCTGAGTTATTTCGTCTAGGTTTAAAGATTTAAGGTCCTGGTTTGGGTTTTGTGTTGTGGGATGGTCTTGTCTCTGTGTCACAACCCCCTAAACCCGATCTTATCTGATTATCTAGTTTTACAAGGGAAAGTATCAGGATCCAGCCCTGAATCTTAGCCCAGTTTTCTTTATCATATCTTGCATACAGCTAGCAGGCGTTGGGTTCAAAAGCAAACCAAAAGGAACAGTTTTTCACAGATCATGTACTTACGCAACGGATCTTGTAGCCAGAAGTGCCGGTTGCCAAATGTTTACGAGGTCACAAAAAGTGCTTGGACAAATTCAAGGAAGAAAAAACTTCTGGGTGGCAATAAGATACAAAACCATCACCTCTTACTGTGACATTTTTTTGCTGGCTGGAAACTTTTACATCATTACCTGTTTAGCCCACTCTTCGACTTTATTTTTGCAGACTTCCCTGGTATTTATTGATTCACCTTTGCTCAGACTCAGCGTGGCCATTCTTACACATTCTTCTTATCTAAAATTTCTGTTATTTAATGGAAAGTGTTATTACTTCTCTGCAGTTAATGTATTTCTTTACTCATACATACTGGAAAAGTAATTTTGAGTCACACCATTGTCTGAGGTGGTCATTTCTGTAGAAAAAAAAAAAAAAAAAAAGTTCAGTTTAGTGGTAATTTACTTAGAAACCATGCAATGGGGAACCTGAAAGAATTAAATCTATTTAGAAATTAGCAAGAAAAGAAAAGGCTCAGGTATAAGTGGTCAAAAAGGGTAATCTGAAAAATATTCTGAAAATGTTATGGGTTAGTCCAGCATGGCAGAGGCACTCATAAGATTCAAAGGGTGAGTCCAGTGCAAGTAGCACTGCAGTTCCAACTGCAAACGGACATGGTGTCCAGCATCTTCACTGATCTCTACTTATTCAAGGCATCCTCTGAGCTCTCTCCACAGTATACTCCTGATTTTGGAAATGGTATACAGTTTTGAAAAAACTGGAAAGGAGAGGAAATGCAGTAGTAAAAGTAAGCCGCAGTGATGAGCGTTAATGGATGCTTTGTTGGAAATTGCACTGAGTGTAGCATCAATTCTCAGATCAGCTTTGCAGTGTTGCCATCCTAAGCCTGTGCAGATGGATTATTTATTTTTGTACCTGAGTTTCATTGCCGGCAAACACTGCCGGTGGTTTACAAAGCGAGCCAAGGTCCTATGAAAAATACTGAGCTGTATAATCAAGAGGAAGATGAGTCTGAGGGACGTGTTTTCTTTCTGGTTTTCTGGGATTTTAGGGTCTTCCCAGACGAATTTCAACAGCCATCAGACGAGCACAGTAGCATAGCTCTGCGGTGATGCATATTGCTTAAGGGCAACAGCACAACCTGGTGGTTTATGGTTATTCTAATGCATCGGATCAGGTAGCTGCACAAGAAACACAGGGCTTTCCCTTCCCCAGAAACAAACTCATTGCCAGTACAGAACTGAAGCTGGTTTTCATTAATTTGTTTGTAAGATACCATTTTACCTGAGGTTTTCAGAATAAATAGAAAAAAACTAGACTGCCAGGGCATATGCAAAAAGATAAATTAATAGGTCTGTTCCTTTCCAACATCTATGATTCCGAAACCTCGAGGCGCTGTTGTGACGAGCCATTTCATGTGGTTTTGTGCTGGATATGTCTGAATTTTTGTTCCAAGATAATAGCTAGAGGTGTATAACCAAAAAGAAAAAAGCTTGCAAAATGCACTATGCAAAATTTGGGAAAAAAAAAAAAGACACAAGGAAAGTGTGTGCAGGAAAAAATACAAATGTGTCTCGCTTGCTTTTTCTATTGTGATGAAGCCAAGCAAAGTATATAACACATTTACATAGACTGAATATTCAAACACCAATAATAATATTTATGCTCTTTCTTATGTGGTTTCAGGGTATGTGATGTTGGTCAGTATGTACCTGCTGACGTGGCAGTGAAACAGAGCGAGTGCCAAATGTGCTCAGCCAGAATTTTCAAATAAAATCAATTACATTTTCTATTTTGCTTGATTCTGAAGAACGGTCTATGTTATTACTAGCAATGCAGCTGGCACTGGCGTGGTTGCTGAACAAAATTCGTGCAAACTACATATTCAGTTCATTTACTGATCATATAGAACTGGGACAAATGCCACTAGCTGTAACTAGAAAGGTGGTGCCTGTCAAATGCTGGGACTGGTCCTGAGACTATGCAAGCCTTTTTCATCTTCGGGCTGTGTCCGAAACATGGACTCCTCAGTCCTGCTTAACTTAATAGAAAGAACCTTTAATTTCAGCCTGTGTGGGTGTGGACCTGAGAGAAAAGGGATTTTAAGAGACACTTACCGAGGCACTGAAAGACTGAGGTGCTTTGAGCCAGAAGTAGCATAAATTTTAGGCAATGAAGAATCCTATAGGATTGTCACCACGAGTAAATGCTAAGGTTTCTCATTGCTTCATCTTTGTACTCTAGTCCTGTTCATGGCTGAAGTATGGCTCACAATCTTGGTTCAAGAAAACGCTTTGGTCTGTGTGGACAGATGATTAATGCATTTAAACTTACACTTAGGCTCACACTTAAGTTTCATTTATTCTATTGTGATCGAATATACACGAAATGTACAGTGTGCTGAAATTTATGAAAATGCTTTTTATTATGGTTTAGTTTACTATAAAAGAAATATGTCATTGCAGAAATAGGACAAAATACTCTGAAGACCAGTGATATTTCTGAAAAACTGTACGAAGGTCTTTGGAAAAGTGTAGAATGGGAAAAAAAAAAAAAGAAATAAGAGAAAGAATTGTTTGCTTCTCCTTGAGTGTTGAATTAGAGGACAAAATGGTCAAAGACCAAATCCTGCTATTCACAACCTTTCCCTGCAGTGTGCTGAAGCACAGGGAGGCAATGCGGTTCCTACATCCCTGCATCCCACTGGAGCAGACAGGGGAAGCATGTTCAGTTCTGCCACAGCTAGCCAGAACCAGGGACAGAAAACAAACACGTCTGAGATGAAATGCCTTTGTGCCAGCTTCCCACGCACCCTGCCTCACAGTGCGGAAACGCCAGAATATTTTTCAGCTAGCTAAAAATTTTTGGTGAGCACAGTGACATCAGGTCTACCTGTTTAATAGAATTTCTTTTCATCACTCAATAATTATAACCCATCAGGGGAGACATTGCTTTTTGCTTTGCCCACAAAGCAGGTGTAAGTGTTGATAACTGGATGGAGAACCTCAAATCAGCTGGGTTGAGCTGACGTGTCTCCATCAGCCCCTACTGCCATAACTGTTGTGTAGGGTCTGGAGCAGCATGGACACCTCACCACTCTGGTTCCCCTACTCTTTGCTTAAGTTATTCCATATCTTCATGGTAGCAAAAAGAATTTGTCAGCAGCAACTTAATATACTACTTGGAGACCTCGGCCAGTCTTGATGATTGAGTATCACTCAACACCTGCTCAGAGAATAAACATGTATCCAGTTTTCATGCTTGGGTAAGAGAAAGCTCTCCTTTCTCCATGTTAAATGGAGGGAACATAGCGAGGGTCTGTATTGTTTTCACAGCGCCATTCATACCACCAAAGTGAATGCTGCATCAGCACTTACAGTACATTTAGAGGGTGAATCATCTTTTACTCGGAGGAGTAATGATTCTGTAGTACAAATTCAATGTGTTCCCATATGTGTCCACCAAATTGTGTTCTCATTGCTACAAGTTTTGTATTAAATTATTTAGGTCAGCTTAAATCTGGAAAGCAACAAAATAAACACCATTTTTGGCTCATTTACATGACTGTGATTATTGTAAAATGGTTTGCTTCCTAAATTAAAGTGATGCAAGTAGTCTGCCAGGAAAATGAGCAGCAATATTTTGTGTTATATTTTTGAAAAGCTGGTTGTAACACTCAGTCATTAACCCAACAATAGGTGGACACCTGGAAAATGAAAATTCAGATTACTTTTAGCATACACTGGATCTGTGGGTGTTCAGGCTTGAAATTTCATAATTTTCCTTTGAACTAAATAACATTTTGGGTCTTTGCCTAATGATTTTACTATATACTGTTGCAGACGTGGGTAGCACACTTTGGCACCGTACATCTTTAGAGCTGTTAAGGTTGGTATATCAATATCCATGATCCGGTGATTAAGGACCGCCTAATAGCATGCATTGTCAGGATATGGAGTATCACATTAAAAGTCATTAATAGCTCTATCCTGCGCACTGACATGATGTAATACAGCAGCTGTACCACAGAGAACCTCTTAAGGCATCCTGTCAAAGGTAGACGTGCTAATGACTGCGGTAGGCACCGGCATATTGCGTCGTGACAGCACCAGAGTCCTCCCTGCTAGAAGCACTACAGTAATGCCAGTCATATTGCATACAGTGCTAAAAATCCACGCGTTAACAGCTCCGTTTTTACTGACATTCCTTTGGTATGCCATGCCAAAGATGTATAGGAAATGAGTTAATGTGAGCCAAGACCAGGCTTATTTCATGCAACTTTGAGGTACCATGGGGACAACAGGAGCTAGCAGGCAGATACTTGCACTCCAAGTCTGAATGACTTGTCCTCATAGCCTGCCCTCAACCTACCTCATATGTTTACTGCTGTTGAGATGCTAGCTCCTGCCAAAAACTCCAGACTTTGTTTCTGGCTGACCCTATCTCAGGCAAACAACTCTGTTCTTCAGCGCATGGGAAGGAGCTTCCCATAAACATTTCCACACAACTTTGTCACCTTCTATTGCCTTACGTTCATGTGGGTATATGCTGTATGTGGTGACAAATGTTGCTTTATGGTTTTCAGTGTGTTTGTCCCATCTTCCTGCTTCCACCAGATGCCACTTATCTTAAATTGAAAACTTTTCAATAAGACTGCTCATAGCTGATGTCCTTGCACACCCCAGTACATGAAAAGTCCTGATCATGACTGAACCTCTTGTCATGAAGTGAAGACTCAGTACAGATTTCTGAGAGAATGGTTTGCTCTTTATAAATGTACGATAAAATTTCAAAATTCCCTACAATAAATTCAAAGAGATCTTGGTAAAGATCTTTAACACACTAATGAAGCAGAGGGAACACTTTCTAAAATGCCACAAATCAGTAAATGAAAGTTGCTCTTTGCATGTTTGCTATGTCAAATGCTGGTGATCATCACTGGATTGGGCATTCACTGTGGTGTTGTGTTGCTACCATCTCCAGCAGATATTTGGGGGTTTACTGTGTTTGGAGAATCTCACACCCATTATTCAAGTGAGGTGGTTGGCTTTAGCAGACTGCTCCCCCCCCCCCAGGATCTCTGGGGAAGGAGGAGGAGGCAATATATATGTATGTCAGCTACTTTATTGAATAAATAACTATTGAGGCACAGGAAGCACTTCTGTAGCCTCTGCTGTTGAATCTGTGTATGTAAAGGAAATGGCTAAGCTGGAAAATCTCCGCTTAATTCCCATAAACCCTTGGTCTCCTGGCTCATATTTTGGCTCAAGTGTAGCATACTAGACAGACCGTAACATGCCTGTTGAACAGCCCTTTGACAGCTCATCCCATAGCAATCCCATATCCAGAACACCAGAGATACCAAAGGAAGAGCTTGAAAATCCCTCCAGCTGCTTAAGGCAGGAGCTGTCTTCCCATGCTTAACCCCACATTGCTCAGGGGTAAGAAGCCCTTGGTTCACAGACCAGACACCAAAGCCCAGGTAGCCAGAGCTTGGAGCTGTTTATATATATTGATCCTGTTGACTCTTTATTCGATCATCAAAAATAAATGCTTATTTATATTTACCCCAGCTCAGTTCTGAAGGCTGTTAGGTACTGGCTGAGCACAGTCCCATTTTCTGCTTTCCGACCAGACGGTCTTTGGGTTTGTTTGCAGAGATGAGCGGGGCATGTCTGGGTGAGCATATTGGGATAGGGAGGTACCCATGGACCCACCACACTGTGGTGGCTGCAATAGCAGGTAGGGCAGCTTTGTGAGAGCAACAAAAGAGCCAGCTCTGAGGATCTGATGGTGTACACGCTGCAGGGCTTCTTATTTACTTTCTTCTTTTATTCTTTTTTTTTTCTTTTTCTTTTTTCCCCCATCTGGGAGAAGCTCTAGACTGGTTCCATAGATTGAATCCCCATTGCCCATGCATCAGTTGCTTAGCACAAACTAAATTCTTACTGTCCATGCACCCATCACTGAAACTTCTGCCCCAGCATTAGCTTAAAATCACGTGGACGATGACACACTGGGATCACTTAAGCCCAAAAGAACAGTGATTTGGGAAGCACAGAAAAGAGCTGGATCCATTCACTTACACTCCCTTTGGTCAAACATCTTGTCTCCTGTCTGTTCTGGTGTAATTATTTCAGCAACGTTTGATAAATTTTACTCCTTGCCCATCTTCTTTTGAAATAGCTTCCAGGTTTCTCTGTACAGCACTCTGATTCAGCCCCTTCTCCTATTTCATGCACCGATACTTAATTCTCGTACAGATTTTTATTGATTTTTTCTCTTAGTGTTATTTTATTTTGCTGTTTTATGGCTGCTGTTAACATTTATTAGAAAAACTATTTTTTATACTCTGTAAGAACATCGCTACACATTTTTTGGCAACACTGAGAATAGCTGACTACAAATTGGGGGATGGTGGAATAAAAGGAGGAGGAGAGAAAAGGCAGCATAGGAGCGTTAGCAAATTGCTCTTCACTTTTCACATGGTTAAATCCTAAACACTGGTAAATGCCCTTTCACTGGGGAGGACAGTTCATATCTGATAGAAGTACAAGTGCGCTTAATCAGAAAGGCAACACCACAGGCACTTGCATTTCACTGCGCGACATTCAAAACCTTCGATGTTTTCGTCAGCTGGTGATGGGATTTTTTTGCATGAACATGAAAATTAAAATCACTTGAATGTTTTCACTGAGCGAGTCTTAGCCATTACACTTTATCCTCCAGCGGCACTGGGAAATAGACTGACATTTTATTAAAGCTGTATTCCTGCAGGATAGGCAATGAAAGGCAAACCATCTAAAACTCACTTAGCAGCGCCCGCCCGCCTACCTGTGGGTTTTCTTCAATGCAAGTGAGTCGGTCCTTTGGCAAAAGTGAAGGCACATGGTTTTATGCCATGCTATTCCATCTGTGCCTTCTGAATCCATTTCCAGACCAAATCCTCACTACAACCTTTATTATGATTAATTATTGTGCACCAAAGATTCACAGCTGTGGTGGTGGCTCCGACAAGAGGCACTGGCAGCTCCTGGGCAGACTGCTCTGAAGTGGCTTTCCATCCGCATGGAATGTCTACAGCTCAGGAGCCCAGGCGTATCCTGCAGTACCTTCTTTTGATTATCACCTGTGGTGACTTTTAGAAAATGCAACCTCTGAATCCCAAGGGATGACTTCCGTTGACTGTGGAAAATGGGTGGAAATGCTGCTTTTATTCAAGATTATGATCAAAAACATCTTCAGTTTTTAGTAATAAATATATTGAGAGAATACCTCCCACGCTGCAGCTATAAAACTGGGGGATTTAAAACAGAGAAAGATGATGTTCTGAAGTTCTGGGTGTCTGAAACAATTCAGTCTTTCTTATGATCTCGGGCACATCTTTCAATTTCCCAGTATCCTTGGTCTGATAACTTAAATACAAAGCCTTTCGGGTTGTGGACTGTCTTTGTGTATTTCGTACCGAACCTGCCTTCAGGCAAAAGTGAGAGAATGGGCAGAGAATTGTAGCGTTCCTGCAACTGCTAAAAATGCCTCTTCTCCCCAGCTGAGGTCCTCAAGGTCTGCCCATGGTGCCGTGTTCTCTATCAGTGCACTGACGTTTCCTTTTCCTCTTTCAACCTGCTGTGACCCAAGCTAAGGGAAAATACACTTATGGATTGTTCTCGGTGTTAAAATGTTACTACATGATGGGGAAAGGGACTGGGAAAAGTCAGGGTTGTTTCGGGCTTGTAAGATTTCCTTGGTGCAAACAAAGGTGAGAGAAAGAAAAGATAAGTTTATTGGGTGGGTTAATCCATCAGGACTCTGCACAGGGCAGAATAATCATGAGCAGAATGTAATGTTAAGAAGCTAATGAAGGTTACTGATGAAGAATTCTTCTAACTCTTTTATAAAAGATTGTTTCCTAATAGTTATACATTATTATTATGTTGACACTGCTGGAATCAAAATGCCCTCAGCATTTTGACTTGTATCCTTGAACTTCGTATTGAGCATCATATTTTGAACATCATGCTACCTTTAAGTTAATGCTGTGTACTCAATATATAGACATACACAGGACCTGAGGGAGCGTACTGTACTTCACCACCAAGCCACCTGTTCTGACGACTCTGTTTTTCAAGCAGATGGCACCGTGATGAATTTCCCTGTATTCACAAACCACGGCATCTTCCTGAAAAATTTGCACAGATGTTTATAATGAGATTTTCATGGTTACACAACACTTGCACATCCACAGAATGAAGGGGCCTTCTGTTAAAAAGTCACTCAGCCCGAGAAGTTTGCTTCTCTGATGGGACTATAACAGTGGTCAGCAGTGCCTGAGCCTTCATAAGCGTAATGGTCTTAGGGCATGACCCGATGGCAGAGGTCAGCATGCGCCTACGTGTGTTGTGCCGCAGCGCTAACAAAATAAGCACAACCTCTTCCAGGGTCATCTGTTTTCCCCAAAGTTATATATCTTTCATGAAACACAAAGGCAAAGAGATCAAATCAGCTGTGAATTATAGAAAATAAAGGAAAAAATGGCTTTGGGATATATTTTAGTTTAGCCCTGATGCAGTCATAGAGAGGAAAAATAAAACATGTGACCTGATGTTGACCAACATCAAAGCTGCTTTCCTCCTGCTGGGGAAAGCTATTGGAAAGGTGCAGCCCAGCTGCCCTCATTGCACATGGGCTGCAGGAACCTCCCAAACCTCCTCTCCCACAGGCTTCAGACCTATGCAGAGCAATGACAGGGCACCAATGGAACTGAAGTTTTATCTTATGACAAACACCTAAATATTTCCACTAAAATCCATAGCTGCGACATAGTCAGGTGCTGTGACCCATTTATTGGAGAGCGGGCTGGGGCACACTGAACTTGTTTCCTCTATAACTTCCCACCCGCAGGTCCCAGCAGGTCCTGATGTAAGGCTCAATTCTTTCATTCCTATTTTCAACATGCTGGATGAAATTGAAATCTGAAAACTGCAGTAGCTTAAGCTAAACCTTTGAACATCTCTATAGCATTTTTCATTAAAGATGTGTATCTCTCTTGTGGATGCAGAAACTGAAAGGTGGAGGATCATATTAGTGATAAGGCCTAAAATAAAGAGTGAGAGTTGGCAGAATTGGGAATTGGGAAGAGTTCCCACCTTCCAGATACAAATTCTGTTTAACAGATTCAAATGAGCTCATTTATCTATCAAACTTCTTAGTTATTCACAGAGTTTGGGTATGAGAGGACATATTATTGTTGTGAATGTCACACTGCTGTCGGTAGGTGATTAGCAGCAACTAAGCTTCATTATTCAGATATCTCTACATAACTTTAAACAATTAGAGTTTTACTATCTGCAGGAAAGAAAGAGGAAACAGAGAAGAAAGACAGTTATACTGTCAATTTATTAATCTTCTGCAGAAATCTGTGAAACCTAACTTATAATTTAATTAGCTTTATCCTGATCACACAAGATTTCAGCTCTTCGCTGACACTCCAATTTTACCTGTCTTCTTACAAGCTAAACACCAGGCTGTAATAACGTCATGCAAGACATACTGTGTACACATTAATCATTTTTTATTTTCTTTATTGAATCTGATCCCCATATGAGACAAAATACTGAGTTATGTAAGAGTACCTTAAGGAATTAAGAGTAAGTGAACATTCAAAAGAAATAACAATAACAATACCTTTATCTTTTAACTGGCTATATTTTCTCATTGGCTCTGATTTCTCCAAGAATTTTCTAAAAGTACAGACCATAATTGTGCTAATAAAGAGGAAATTATACCAACCTATAATTAGAGTAATAAGGAAAAAAGTACAGCAGATCATAATTGAACCAATAAGAGGAAAATGTAATCATGTTTAATGGCTTATGTGAGTGTTAGAGTGTTCTGTATACTTAATAAATTGGTATCCATTTTCATGGTATGTATCTAAGACACTTTTCCTAATATTATTAAATTACCCGTTAGATCTGTTGTTGGGAACTTCTGCTAGTCCTGGAAGCTGCTCTGGAGCGAGACTCCTTTGGATAACCAAAATAACAACAGAATTTCAGACGGGTCTGACCACCAGCTACACTCCCACTTCTAGCAATGCTTATGCTCTCTCCAGGTTTATTTAGGGTCTCTATATTACATTTATTTGGTATACACAGGTGTTGTGTGCAGTACCAAGTAGGAGATTTGCAAAAGAAATACAGAAAGAGGAGAAAGGTGTAAACTTTTGGGGTCACTGTGTTGGGCATGGGAAGATGCTCTGCTAGCAGGGTATATTCAACTTAAAAGTAAGGGCAAGGATTTATTTCCCAATATGCACAGTAGAATAACAGGAATGCAAGCCCCAAAGCTGAGCATCAGTAGTTCCTTTCTGCTGCTGAGCTCCCATCTTTTGTGGTTTTTACCTGAAGATTTCACAGCTTGCAGCTTTGGTGTTTCTCCCTCTGAGTCCTTGAGCTGCTAACTGTCCCTGTCTTGGCAATCTTACCCCTGTCTGCAATTTCACCTTTCGTATCTTGTACAGCTTGAGTTTACTTGTTTTTCTCACAGCTTTTTCTCACAACGTGGCAGTTTTCTCAGCAGTTTGAGCCAAGGTCACACAGATGCTCAGCATGAAAAATCAGCCAGGGATCAGAGGCGGCCGAGCCCCCCTGAGGGAGCTTACCAAGGCTGGAGTTTAAATAAAACCTCCCCACATTTTCATACAAATGACATTTCATATAGTTCAGCTGTAATTCACATTTTGATTTTCCTCTCAGCAATTAAAAAAATAAGAATGTTTCCTACATTTGCATACTAGTAGCATGTAAATATTTCCTCTCACACCCAGACGCATCACAGGTGATACTCTTTACTTGGAAGTGACATTTGCAAAGCTTTTCAGCCCAGTTATCCTTAAAGAGCCCAGGTGCTCTTTCTGAGGCTATAGGTATCTTAGAAGGGCAGGATGGAATCTGGTGAATGGGACTTTTCACGTGCAAATAGACCTTAAGAGCTCAGGGGACACCTTGGGAGAGAGGCATGCATTTTCCACTAGAAATATCTGAGATAGATACATCTTTTTCCAAACAGTTTTGTCGCTCATAGGTTACTCAGCTCAATTAGGTAAGTCCTGAAGATAACTCAGACTGTAATTTAGGCTATTCATAAGTGTAAGCATCTGCGTATGCTTAGGTAGTACCCTGAAGGGCAGCTTAATAATGAGCTAAATCATCTTAAAAATGTTTGATATTTCTATACTACACATTGTTTAAATTCTCTAAGCTTATTAGACTACTGAA
>NW_009258543.1:615230-693498 GCF_000687185.1 Egretta garzetta
TTGCTTTCTTTTCTTAAGAGACTTGGACATCTCTCCTATCAAAATTCCTATGTCAGTGTGAGATCTCTTTCATACATACACGATAAATGATGAAAAGACACTTTTATCTTTGGTGGTGATTTTTGAGGCATTGCCTTAAATAAAATTTGCATACCTCAAAAATACCCAGTATTATAGATAGGCAGATGGATAGAGATATTTAGAAGTACCAGTATATGTACATATATATATGTGCATATGTATAACAGCTCATATATACACACACATACATGTATGTGTATATATGGTGTTCTATCTGCTGGTTTGTACCTCCTTTCCTTTCAAGCTCCCAAAGGAAAACAGAGAAAATGACCACTCTACACAGAATTACTAAAGGCATTAAGTGTATTTAATCTCTAATTTTCACACAGGTATTTTTAGTAAGCTAAGTAATAACTAAAACAAGTGTTTCCTCTCACAGCACACAGTTGTGAAACTTTAATTTATATGTTAATTTTTTAATTAAAGGAAAAAATTATAGAAGAGGGCTTAGTTTTCTTAAAAAGTACAGCGTAATAGTCTAACATCAGACTAAAGTATAATAGTCGAGAAGTGTAACAGTCTAAACAGTCTGGCTTAATGCCCCCCTCCTCTGAAGACATCCAGGTAACCCCAAGGTTGAACTCCGTGTTTCCTACTGCCTGAGAAACAGCCCGAGACAGCTGATTCACTTATCCCAGGGTCACCTTGCCAGAGTCCATAGAAATGCTCCACGTTTTGCATTTAGGAACTGTGCCTGCCTCAGAGCAGGACGCTGTTCGGTGTGCCTTGGGCACTGCAAAAGGGAGCAGAGAGGGGCGAGGAGAGGGGAGGAGAGCAATGGTGACAGCAGATGCAGGACAACATGGCCAATTCTGGAAAATAGATGAAGGCCGAAAGAGTGGTTTGAGTGTCCTGCTGTTTCTCTGCTGCTGAAGGCACTGATGAGGGTTGAGAATACAATGGTTTGTCATAAGCATCAGAAATACTTTATTTAAAAGTGGTCTCTAACAAGATTTGGGGCTTATGATTCATTCCTCTGATGTCACGGGAACGAAGCAAATGTGTGTCACCTGGCTGTGTTTCCAAATAGATAGAAGAGGCATTAGAGAAGGTCAGTGAATGCACATGTCAGAGAACATTGAAAACTGCCTTAAAGAGCACAACTCAGCGTTTCCTTCAGGAAATGGCGCTTGGAAAGTTTTGATCATCAAGAGTTGTCACTAGAGTTCATTCTGAATTAATCCTATTTTGTTATTAAATGTTTCTATTTACATTACTGAAATAACAATCTCAGCTAAGAATTCTGAATTCCCAACTAGCAACTATATTGGACACTTCCATGCTAAAAGGTTAGGAATTTATAACCTGGTTTAGGTTTAGACTGGGACATATTCCCTCCAATGCATGGGTCCCTGCGATGTACCTTTCAACCGTCTGATCCTAAAGGTAGACCATAAAAATCCTGGGAGAAACGAAATGACCATGCTTTCTTGAGCTTTTCTCTATTAAAACACTATTTCACATGCTAGCTTTTAAAAATCATTTGTAGTCTCCCTGTTAAGGTCTATAAACTTCATACTTAACTTTTTATTTCTGCTTTATTCCTGTTCTATGCATTACCAAATATTGCTTTTGTGTAATTGAAACAGAGCTGCAGTTTGATTATTAAACAGAGGGAAAGTAATTGTCTTCAGTTCTAATGGGGGAAGCAAAGGCTTTTGGTAGAAGAAAACATTAAATTGTGGAAACTTTGGTTTTTTTCAGGGCAGCGCTAGCGAGTGGCTGCTGCTGGGGGTCAGCAGCCCCAGCGCCAAGGTGGTTTCATGTGGTGGCTCGGGGATGTGGGTTTGACAAATCATTTGGTAATGGGAGTGTATGTCATTTATTTCTCTTCTCTGCTCCTCTATTCTGCCTTCATTTGTACCTCAAAACATTTAAATAGTCTCTCCGTAACCATCTCTATAGCACACAGCAAAGAGAGTCCCACTCCTGGCTGGGGGACTACAGGTGCAGATTTACTGCTGACAAGCACTGTGGATCCCTGCGCTGTGGGACACGTCCCTGACAACCCCGACCTGTGGTTTGGACTAGCTTTGCACCTGTAGCACTGAATTCTGGTGGAAACAATACTTAAGAGGTTCAAGGAGCAGGAGGATATTAGATATACTAAGCAGCATGGGTGATTTCCTATTTGAAGCCTAAGCAGAGAGAGAAAACAGCGTGTGACACCATATGGGTACCATTTTTAACCCTAACATCAGAAGAGGACAATGCAGGTTTCTGCGGCAGCCTACAGATGGCCATGAGTCAAGTAATAAAACTGATGCTTGCCAGTTGTTGACATGGCTGTGCAGAGGACACTCCTTTTTTATCTGCCACAGTTGCTTAAAACCAAAAATACCTTGCAAGTACCTTATAGTGAAAAGAAAAGTTTGAAGTGCTTTAAAATTGTGCTAATCTTGAGCTGTACAACAGCAAAAAAGTACAGGTGAGATCGGTGCTCTAAGCAAGATGAAGGAAAGAGAGGCAGGATTTTATTGTACTTATAATTATGTTTATCTTTCTAGATTATAAAATTGTTGCCCGCTGCTAAGAACAAATCACTGCTCCTTCCCTTTCCTGCAGAAGCTCATGCCTGGTTTTCTCCGAAACAGGTTTCTCTCTGTAGCATTTCTACAGCTATACCATTAGCCTTTGAGCAGATGTCAGCCGGCGAGGAAGGGCTGCCTGCAGATCAAGTTGCTGCTGCCAACTCTCGCGAGCTTTGTGTCAGAAACAGTTGATTATAATGTCAGTACTGTCCAATTCACGGGCTTAAAGCAGCAGCTGCATACTTCATTTTCCCTGAAGTATTCAAAGATCCTGACTCTTAAAAACTTTGTAGTTCTTGTAATAGAAGTGGGGTAAGTGATTCTCTATTTACACGTCTCTGTCTGCCAGGATAATTTACGGTTCAGCTTGATTTGCACGGGGATTGGGATCTTTTAAAATGTTACGCTCTGCCCATTTGTTGCTCTCTTGGGAAAACTCACTCTGCTCTGCAAATAGAACGAGCGAGCAGGCGCGTGTATCAGACCTTGGTATTATTCAAGGGATCCTGGGCTAAGTAAATTAAGCTGAGCTAGAAAGCACTGATTAATTCAACCATCTTTTCTATTTAAATAGTGATTATATAGTCTCGTGTATAGATTTTTTGGCTGGGTGAAGATTTGCAAGGAGAGGAAACAGTTATTGAAATAAATTGTGTTCCCTTGCTGAATAAAAATACAAAAGTATAGTCTGTTTAACTTTTGCTGGAGGAAACTACTACAGAAGCAGCATTTTAAAGTATGCAAATACATGATATATCATATCTCGGCTCGGTTAAGGTTGATGAGCTAAAGCAATCTTCTGACCCTTTTACTCTCACAGTAATAACCAAGTAATGCTTGTTTTGCTCAGTGTGCTTTACGATGTTGAGTTTGTTTTAATGCAGCATTAGGAACGTTATTAAAAGGAATATTTCCTTCAAGGTGTAGTAATCATCCTCTGTCACTTGCTACTTTTGTTAATATGAGCAGAGTAACTTGGGACTAGACAAGTCCTCTCATTAAGTAGTACAAAACTTCTCTGTTTTTCAAGCTTGATCTCTTTCAAACTTTTTCTTTAAGATTCCACCTGTTCTTCTGCAGAGCTAATTAAAAAGGTACAGAGCTGAATTGTTTGTTAGGTTTTTTCTTCGTAACATTCTTGTCTAGAACTTCTTAGGGTCAAAAGTTATGGCTCTGTGTTTTGCAATGCTACGGTGTTTTCCTCCCATTCCATCCCTTTTTAATTAACAGGCAAGTGCAGGGGGGAATTAATTTTAATTACTACTTAGATATTAAAAGCTTTAGGAACTTCAGCGTCTCTTGCTTTTCTTAGTGTCATTTTCTCTTCTTCATAATGATGATTTTTGAAATCTCTCATTATTTCCAGCTTGTTGTTGTGGTTCGGTCCTGGGTAGTGTGTTAGAAGCGATTACATGAAAAAAAGACAGCGTTGGTGAAACAACAGACTTACAGAAATTACTTTTCCCATCTCACAGGGTTGTGCATCGGGTGCACACATACCCAACTAGATCCCTACCACTAACATTTTTCACAGCCACCCCAGTTGCCTCGGTTGACTGTGAGATAGGGTGAAAGAGTTTAGCCTTAAGCTAACATTTACATACCTTTTCTCACCCATCTCTTAAAGGATTTTATTACAGGAACAAATGGGAGAAGAAAAAAAAATAAAAATGTCTGGCACAGAGAGAGGGGAGCTAAATGCCACTAAACGATGTGAGCCTCCTGTGCGGGTCCTGCAGACTGCTGGAGCCATCCTCTGCTTACCCAAACTCCTCATCCTCTGCTTACCCAAACTCCACAGGAGCTGCTGGACCACTTGTGTCATCCAGACTGACTACTCACATCTCTGAAGTTTAGCACACGTGGGACCATTTGCAGGTTTCTATAAGTCGAGCTGAAGGCTGGGTGAAGCCTTAGACCAACTCTGAAGTCTATTGCCCCTGTTCACCACCTCATATTTTTTTTCTTTTTTAATAAAAAGACAAGAGCATAAATGTTTGTTTTCTAAAATGTATCTATTTTCCGTCTGTTTAGATGAATACTAAAAATATTGTCTCTGAAGATCCTTTGATGCTCCTCTGATGCTGCGTCAAAGTTAGGAACCTCTCTGTGCAAAATCTTCCTTTCCCCCCCCGCTGCATTTTCCTAGCTGATTTCCAAGAATACCCAAGCAAGCCAGAGGAGCTCCGATTAGGCCACAGCTGTACTTTCCACAGAAATTAGCCTCATTCCTTTTAAGGACACGAGTGCTTCTCATTAACAAAGAATGGCCTGTTTAAATAGCAGGACAGAGTACACTGTGTACGACAGGGCAACACAAAAAATAGAAGGAAGCTTTGTTGGGCATTTTCGAATATGTAAGCCATAGAAATGGGTTTATGCAAATAGTCTTTTTCTGACTTTTCACTTTCAAGGGGAAGATACTGGGGTTCTTATAGGATTTCAAAATGTTGGGGTAAATAGGGCTATTAGTATGCTTAAATGTGGTGCATGATCAACATTTACATCTTTAGCTTTAAGACAATATTAATTATCCCTTTGCAAAGTTCTCAGGAAGAAAAGACCAGGCCATACTTAAAGTATTAGGCACCACCTACAGATATTAAAAAAATCCTTGGCTTTCTAAAATTTTAATGCTTGTTCTTAGTAGTAGAAGCATGACTACTTGTCATGACTATGATGGTTGTAAACTTGGTTAAGTTGCTTTAGAGAAAAAAGGTCTTGAAAGAAATGTTTCATTTAGGTCTTGGCGTGCCTCTACCACAGGAGCTGATGAACTGATGGTTCAGAGCACTTTGTATAGTTCACTCATTAAAACACCTTCAGAATTTAAGACACATGAGTAGGACAGTGAAATCACCCAGTGCTTTGAGTTTATAGCAATGCCATCTCACTGGTTTGCTTCAGCCCAGGCATCTGCTGTGACACAAGCATATGGTTCAAAACTTATGTGGACCTGCAAATCCTTGGATTAAAACTTGGTTTCAAGCTCCTTTTCAGTGTTCATATGTGTTTATGTGTGGAAAAATCTGTGCCTGGTGATGTTTGTTGTCACTTTCTATTGATTTAAAAATACAAATACTAAAATACAAAGTAACCTCTAACAGAATCATGGCTAGTCGGGCATGGCATTTTCTGTCACAGATCATAAAATGTCCTGTTCATCATGCTACTGGAAATGCATAGTAGTCAGTCTGCTTATGTGACTTTACTTTCCCTGGTCTGGCTTCTTCAGTCCTATGTGGTTTTAGTGGCAGTTTTTCTGAAGCACCATACCAAATACTAAATACTAAACACACTCTTTGCAACACAACTGACTAACAAGAACTTACAGCTAATGAGTGCTGAGCTTTGTACAGTAGCACCATCTCATTTTCAATGCTCTTGGGATGACCTACACCCTTTCTGAATTAGCGGGTTGGGCTCTGGTACATTGCAATACTAATTCTGAATTTCTTTTTTCCTGTATTTCAGGCATCATGATTTGGACAAATGGTACAAGTCTCTATACCAGATTTCTTATGTGGCTTCTTCTCCTATATGTGTTGATCAGGAAGGCAATGCCTGAAGATAACATCATTACAACCAAGAAGGGCAGAGTCAGAGGGACGAACCTGCAGGTACTGGGGGGAACTGTGACAGCTTTCCTTGGAATACCTTATGGACAGCCCCCCATTGGTAGGCTGAGATTTCAAAAACCAGAACCTCGTGAGAAATGGTCAGATGTTTGGGATGCCACAAAACATGCAAACTCTTGTTACCAGCTTATAGATACAACTTACCCAGGATTTCCTGGAACAGAGATGTGGAATCCAAAAACTAACTTAAATGAAGACTGCTTATACCTTAACGTATGGATTCCTTCTCCCAAACCCAAGAACGCAACTGTCATGGTGTGGATATATGGTGGTGGCTTTGAGACTGGGTCAACTTCCCTACCAGTCTATGATGGCAAGTTTCTGGCCAGGGTAGAACGAGTCATTGTAGTTTCCATGAACTACAGGACTGGTGCCTTAGGATTTTTGGCTTTGCCAGGAAACCAGGAAGCTCCCGGAAATGCAGGTTTATTTGATCAAAGATTGGCACTTCAGTGGGTCCAGGAGAACATAGCAGCATTTGGAGGCAATCCAAAAAGTGTGACTATATTTGGAGAGAGTGCTGGCTCGGCTTCTGTCAGCTACCATATCCTTTCTCCTAAAAGCCATCCTTTATTCACAAGAGCCATCATGCAAAGTGGATCTGCAAATGCCCCTTGGGCTGCAGTAACAGCAACTGAAGCCAGAAACCGAACGGTGGCTTTAGCTAAACAACTCCAGTGTCCCACCAGCAATGAGACAGAGCTAATTCTCTGCCTCCAAGACAAGGACCCGAAGGATATATTGGAGAATGAAATTTTTGTTGTAACATATGACCCTCTTTTACAAATATATTTTTGTCCAACTGTGGATGGCGATTTTCTCTCAGATATGCCAGAAACGTTGATTGAGAATGGCTTTTTCAAAGAAACACAGATCTTAGTCGGTGTTAATAAAGATGAAGGATCAGCTTTTCTAGCATATGGAGTCCCTGGCTTCAGCAAGGATAGCGATGGGTTGATCAATAAAACAGAATTTGAAACAGCTTTAACTCTGTCCTTCCCAGAAGCAAGCCAACTTGCAATCGAATCGATCATTTTTCAGTACACAGATTGGGAAAATGAGCAAAAGCCAGAACATTACCGTGATGCCATGGATGATGTTATTGGTGACTACAATATAATATGTCCTGCAATGGAATTCACCAAAAAATTTGCACAACTAGGACACAACACGTTCTTTTATTTCTTTGAACATCGATCCTCAAAGCTCCCTTGGCCAGAGTGGATGGGAGTAATGCACGGTTATGAGATCGAGTTTGTGTTCGGATTGCCCCTAGAAAGAAGAGTGAATTACACCAAAGCTGAAGAAATCTTAAGCCGGTCCATATTGAGATACTGGGCAACTTTTGCAAAAACTGGGTAAGTTTACTGTGGAAGTTTGTTTGACTGATCAGATGCTCGTTGTCTCATGGGCGGAAAAAGCTTAACTGTTTAGTGGTGATCTGAAGCCTGATGAGAATGATGAGGAAGGATTAATTGTTCGTCTGTTCAGAATTCCTGTTTTAGTTCTGATAAAAACCCCGTCTTAGTAGAACAAACTCTTGATGCATGGCTCGTTGTATGGGATGATCTTAAGAAAACAATCTGTGTCCACCCATAAAAGCAAATACAAAACCTTTTTTTGCCATGGCAGCAGTTGTTACAAAGGAAGGTAATGGTTTCAAGTTTTAGAAACAAAATATTTCAAATTCTAGGAAAGACTTCCAACAGTAGATGTAGGAGCAAAAAGCCCAGTTTCCTTTAAGATGTAATTTGCTCAGAACACTCAGGTGCATAATATGAAGGTATATTATGTTCACATGATGAAGTGGTTGGGCTTGCAGGATGGTTTTTTCAGAAAGCCTATCATCTTCCCCTGTGCACTGTAAGTATAATCCTGTGTTTCAGTGAAGCCAATGACAAATCACTTGCTATTTCCATTAGACTCATCTTTAAGTAAAATATGTCCTAGCCTGTATAAGAAACAAATAAGCATATTTCATTTGGATGTTTGAAACGGATTAAATGCAACCCCTCATTCAGTCCATTTAGCTGTTGTCCCAGAGAAGTGAGGCAGCAGTGAGCAGAGCTTGGCAGGGTTGTGGGGTTCTCGATGCAATGTTCAGTTTGAAATGAAAACATTTCAGTGCGGTAAGAAAAACAGCCACTACTACAGTCATGTACAATCAGTCTCAAGGCTGCAAGCCTGATGGGATGGGGAGGTATCTTGTCTTCTCAGAAGCTTGGTTTGTGCTCTCTCCTGAGAAAATTATATATATATATATATAAATCTGTACCTGTGAGAACATACAGTCAAACACTTAAATAACACTTTAAAAATGTTTAGTTATCTTAAATTTTAAGATCCTGCATTAATTTTACTTCCATAGTGCATTTTTCCTTTGATTTGTGAAGGATGTGTAGATTTGTAAAGGCTGAAATCAACTTTGGAACAGGATTTAATTATTTTTCTTAATAGATTAGAAATCAGAGGAGACCACGGTGCTCATTTAGTCTATGCAACCTTGTACATAACACAAAATACAGGTAGGAATGAAACATTTCCAGTGAAAAAAAAAAAAAAAACCCAGAACAAATGTTGGTAGTTTGTTCTAAAGCGTAATTCCACTTAAAATGGTTACAGTTATAAAAGGAAGTTTTGTGTCTGGTCTGAATTTGCCTATTCCACTTCTATGTTTTCCAGGTGTTGTATTTTGTTTGACAATTTCTAAGCTTTATATTATGATTTGTGTTCCATATAGAGATAATTCTAGGCTCTATTCAAATAACCCTTAATCCTTTTTTTTTTTTAATTAAATAAAAGAGGTTATACTCTTGAGGCTTTCACTACAATGCATTTTTTCAAGCCCTTAAATAATACCATCCACATTCTCTAAAACTGTGACGACACCACCTTGTTGGAACTTCCCATGTTGGAATTAAACACTTTTGTCCCCAAAGAGTCCTAATTACAGGTGTCATCCATCCCCTCTAGTTCAACCTGATATTCCCCTGTTTACTCATCCAGGGAAAGCACTATTTGCCTTGACCTTAGTGTTATACTAGGAGCTGCTCTGTGTCCGCCTGCGTACCATGGCTCTGTGGTCTGCCCTGATCCTGTGGTCCCGAGCCCTGCGTAGTCCCTTCATGTTATGCTCTACAAATGAACTAGGTTTTTTTTATATGCATCCTATTTTTTTGTTTAACAGATTTGCTTCTCAGTAGATGTGACTGGCTGTTTGTCTTGATGTGTAGAAATGTTAATTACATCAACAAGTTCTGTCCCCTTTACATGTTGAGGCCTGTAGTGGTTTTTTTTTTTTTACCATAAGTGAAGAGCATATTAAAATTCAGAAAATGACTCTGCAGATAGCTATACTTATCGATGCACAATGTTTCAATACCGGCTTTATTCTTGTAAAATTTAATCTAAAATTTAATCTATGAGCTCTCCCTGCTTCCCTCTTCACTCGGAGCCTGATGGCACCACTCCATGTGAATTCGGTGTGAAAGACTGTAGCACAGAGAAAAGCTTTCAGCAGGGGTGTATGCTGTGGAATTGAGCTGTGAAGTTGATTTATCAATGCCAAAAATGCATCTGATAGATTCCCAGGATGGAGTCAGCACAATGAGGTCAGGTACCGCTTGGTAACAACTCCTGCATCATGAAGACATGCTATGACAACATTGCTTTGAAACTGGTATCATTAGGCCCTTGGTGGAGAGCAAACTGAGTGAAGGCTCCTTATTACATACTGCAGCTTTACAATCTGCCAGGAGTTAGCAATCAGGATCCTATACCAGAGATAATGGATCTTTCCATTAAACAGAACTATTTCTTAGTAGGAAAAGAGAAATTCAGGTCTATATTAGATTTCGCAGAGTAGTATTTACATATTTGTGAACTATTCATTTCCACTGGATTACACATATATTAAAGATATGTAGTGTGTATATATATTATGTCTATCTAAGAATATAAATATATATAAAAAGTATAATACATTATATAAAATGTATTTACATACAAAATATACATTTATATATTTATATATAAATATATTATTTAAAACATAAACATGTAAAAATATATATTTACCTCCATATAACTATAGATACATTTATAAAATCTCAATTACCTGCTGTGCAAAATAGAGTACACTCTCCCTGTCACTGTAGCTAGCTAAAATTAGACAACATAAGGTGCATTCAGGTTTAAGTGTATAGAAGACAGCCCCATCGTCTAGTCTGATTATCATTTGCACTATAATTAGATTAGCCTACAGATCAAATTTCAGGTGGTTTCCACAGCAAACAGCAAATAATCCCTCCCTCTGCTTCCACCACGAGTATCAAAACCGTCACTATTAGAGTGGGCAAACAATCGTGCAATTTATGTACCAGTAAAATATCAGACCGGTATTAACCCTTCATGTGACACTTTCCTCATCGTCCAGAACACAGATCCCATAGGCTCTGTAACACATTATTCATAGCGTACAACGAGTGGAGAAATAATAAAAACTGTTAATAATTCCAAAAGTAATAGCTGATCCTTGTTTCCTTGGCACCTTTGAGCCCACAGTGAACATTTATGAAGAACTGGGGAAGCCCCATTTGACATAATGTTTTATAGTAAACTCTGGCAAGATCAAAGGGCAAACATTTGAGGGGAAAATTACCATTGATGTCTCCAGTAGATGAGGAGAAAATCAAGCAAAAGATGAAAATCAGAAATACAGTGCAGCGCAATTTTTAGTGAGGGCGTTTGACCTAATATTCTAATGTGCAGAAGTACAAAAGCGCAAGGGAGAGAAGAGCAGCCTGCAGAGGAAAGGAGGTAAGGTAGAGTCAACAAAAGCTGAAAGAAATCGTTTTTCCCCTGGTACTTTCTGGTTGGGAGGGACTGAGACGTGGCTCAACTCACTGCACGCAGAGCTGTTTCTCACGAGGGGTCTTCAAGCCCCTACTTTGACCCTAATGATCTCTGGTTTTCATTCTCACATGAGGAGTAGGAATAAAAATGGTGATATGAAAAGTCAAAGGCATATTCTATTTATATTAACATATAATTATGTTATTATTATATTAATATATAACTATATAATATTGATATTCTAACTTTGACTATGAATGAGGAATGGGTAACGTAGGTGATTCAGTAGGAGGCAGGAAGAGACATTTCACCTGTGAGGCTTGAAGTTAGATGCTGGCATTATACACCAATATCATTCTTCAGTACCCAAAGGAATAGTGTCGATTTTAGGAACCTGCCATATATTTTCATGTCTGTAACATCTGTGGAGACCCTGCTGAAATAGTCTGCTTTGACAATAAGCCATTGGTTTTCAGTCATGAGATTCCCTGCAGATTCATTATCCAGAACAGGATTCAGCAGCTTGGGAACCCCTGGGAACTATGGATATGGTAACGACCTCTGTTACTGCACGTAGGGACAGGATGATCATCACCGTCTGCGGTTCACCCATACAAATAATGTTACTTGGTATCACATAGCCTGAGAAGAATGGAAAACAAACAAACAAAAAAGCAAATTACCTCATAGGTCTGACTGTTCAAGCAGTTCACATGGAGTAGCTTCAAGAAAGGGCAGACTGGGAGGCCCATAAGATTCCTGGTAGTGATGTTTCGGATCAGCCCATTGGACTATTTCTAGCTAATGCTAACCCTGATGCTCATAGATAGACCACAGGACACAGGTAAACACCCCCCATGGAGCTGTGGCTAAGCAGACTGGCAATGTGGTTAACTTACCCTCCAGTTATACACTTGCAGAGCTTCTTCCCCTCAGAAATATGCTTACGATTTATTTCAAGAGCAGACCCAAGTAATCAGTGGCACAGATTATCTGTTAGACTCTTGCAAGGATGTGCTACACATGGAGAAAAATAACGTGCTCCAATTCACGGTGTTTAGAAAAGCATCACTCCAACAATTAGTCTTTCACTCTGTAAGACACATAGCCAGCTCCTGCTCTTCCTGGCTGGCTGAAGAACCTCTGCCCTCCAGTCTGGGACAATCCCCAGCCCCCTGGCATCTGAAGTCTACTGGCAGCTGAACACTTGCATCTTCCAATGACCTTTTCACTTTAAAAGTGGGTTCAGTGTATTGAGGGAGAAAGTGCATTGGTAGGAACATCCTCACGGTGTGAAGTCAGTCTTGGGGTGGATACCAATGTCTGTTAAGGTGCAGAGAAAGGTAATTATTACTAAATGTCAAATAAATTCCTGGGATTGGAAGACAAAAGTTTCCAGGTGTGGTAATTCCATTTCCACCACTTGAACACTTCTGTCATTTCATTATCACTACAAGTGTTAATGACTGAACTTTTGGTATCAAGTAAGGTTGACCAAGTATCCCAGCCTTTCCTAGTGCTGTTAGCATAATTTCATAAAATACTTCCTTTTTTGCACATACTTGCATCTTGAAAGAACAACGTTGTCATCACACCCTCAAAAATTTCTGTTCTACCAGCAAGAGAACAAAGAGGGTTATTACTAATGCTGTGGGAATAAATCAAGTATAATAAAATATTTCCAATATATTTCAAAGAACAGATTCCAAAACTGATGTTGTTGATTTACACTTGGATTTAAAATTCCTCCATTTACCCTGAGCTAGGGTACCCTCAGCTGAAATTTGTATTTAAGAATATTGGCAGTTCAATACCAGTTAGTAGTCTTAAAAGCATTTGATAAAATGCCAGACATCATCAAAATTAGACAGGCAAAGAGCTGTAGCAAGATTGTATTCAGCAGAAAACCAAAGTAAGTTATCATGGGGGGCAGGAGGAGTGCGAGGGTCAGGCTCCGTATGATTGGGCTTGTGTATAGGTCAAGTTAATTTTAACAATATTAAGTTAGTTTTCAGCGGCCTTCTCCTGAATGCTTTCCAGCACACTTTAAGTGATGCCCATGGTGAAAGAATTTAAATTTCTCTTTCTAAGCACTTTTAAAATTCATTTCTCTGCTGCACTTTTGTTATTCTTCAGAAAGCTTCGGAAAGTAAGCACAAGTGACACTAACAGGTACTATCAATCACGAGCAGCAGAATGCTCTGCTAACTCTAGTAAGAGGAAGTTTTATTTATCATGAAAAAATATATGGCATCCCAAATCAGTGGTTGCTAGGTTATGCCTTTTGCGTTACTTTATTCATTAGATTTGGTAACTGTATTCTTTAGATATGAGTGACGTAAAGTGACAAGGAGACAGACAAATCAGATGAGGTGAAAACTCAAATAAGAATGTAGTGGAACATACAAAGATAATATTTTTAAGGCTTTGTGAAAAATGTTTTGGATAAAAAGAAACTGGCAAAACTTGTCTCACTGCCAGTTTTACAACTGCTGAAACAAATCTTTGCAGCTTTTTCTATAAAGTGAAGCCTTTGAAATATTTCCTCCTATGTTTTAGGGGAATTTGTGAGGCTTTGATTGTCCCACTAAAGCTCTGAAGCACTTTGCCTGGTTATTATTGCCTTTCCCTGATGTTCCACTGGTAGACATATAATAAATTTCAGTGCTTTTGTTACCAACTTATCACAACATGTTTATAGAGAGTAGTTTCAGAACAGTGAGAACAAAACCAACAGCCTCATATAGAGTCCAGACAGCAGATTGAACTGGGGACCTATATACCCTATGTATGGAAAGGAATGAATATATTGGGGGAAAAAAAGAATATAAAAACCTCCAACCACTTTTAATTTTCTAATACTTTAGAAACTAGGAAGTTTGACCTACTATTAAGTCATTTCATGGTGAGACATTCACTGTGGGTTGTATTTCACTGAGATTAGCCCTCATTCACAGGGACAGAGGCAGGGGCCTGGGCTGCAGCCACTCAGCTGGGACCTGCTGTGGTCTTCAACCACATCATAGCTGTAGCTCAGCAGGACCAAGAGGAGGCTTTCCCTGACGCTGTGGCTTCTGTCACCCCATGCTTATGTAGAATAAGGAATTTTTCACCTTACCTAGTGATTTGACTGGATCAGGTCAAGAATCCAGAACAAAAGATTTCTGGGTGTGAGGTAAGGAGTATAAACAAAGGATGAGAGAGGTGTCTAAAAACACAAAAAGATATATGGAAAGTCTTCCTTTCCCATGTTAGGAAAAAGCAAAGATTTAATTTTGACTCAAAAGGGCACATGCATTCTCACACTCACTCTTTCACGGGAATAATTTCTGAGCCATGATAAAAATGGTGGAAATCATAGTCATAAACAAAATAAAGGTCAAATTTCAGGAAACTTGCTCCTATTTCTCCACCTTCAGTCTTGGGTTCTTAAAAGTGGCTCATCATCTTTCCAGGGTCCATACATATTTTTATATTCAGGAGCAGTAATGGAAACATCTTTTCAGCAATCTATTTGGAAATAGTGCATCATGGAAAAAAACAGTAACTAGAGACTCACTTTTGGCAGTCATCTCTCTCTTTCTGGCTTGCAAGCTGACAAGCTGTCATTGAATTTCAGAATTGAAAACAGGAGTATTTGATTCAGTCATCTTTTGAAAATAGGTCTAGGATACAAATTGTTTAGATTGGTTTAATATTATTACAAATATTGCAAAATTACAAGAAGATGTCTTGTTACTTTCCATATGTGCAGCAAATGCAATTCCATCCATACAGATTTTATTCTCTCCAACAGATGAGTCAAGCCATTATTTTCAAACATGAGATGAGAACAGCTATTAAGGAAATGTCCAAATATTGTAGGAGTAATTGAATGAGACATAAAACTAAAACCTAAAACCATAATGCAAAGGGTTGACTTGAATATAATACTGGCAATGCTTTATAGAAAAGGGTAAGCTCAAACACAATTGCCAAAGACTCCGGGATCAAAACCGCCAGTGATAACGCATAGTCCTGCGATTTAGCAAGGCGAACTCCCTGTGTCTGCAGTCGGAGGCAGAGACACACAAATATGCACGCACAGACACAAGAAAAGCAATGGTAAAGTGAATCTCCTGGAGATGCATTTTTGTACAGCTATGCTGCCTTTGGCTGACCTTGTAAAAGAAGAGAGGGAGATATCTTGGACATGGCTTTTCCTATTCTTGCAACAGAGATACGTAGAAGAGCCGGTACTGGACTTGGTTCCCTGCTCTGCCCAGAACCTGGCAAAGAGTCTACACGGATATGTTTTGCGGAAAGGAGAGGAATGAAGAGATACAACTGTTCCAAGAGTTGAAATAAGTGGTGTGATTGCTACCTGAAATTTGGAAGTGGGAATAAGAAGCCTGGATAAAAATAATTTAGTGTCTGATGGAAAGTACATGAGTAAGGAACATGGGAAAACAAGAGAGGGAAATGCTAACTGTTGCAAGAGGCTAGGTGAACAAGAAAAGACATAAATAAGAGAGAAAGAACAAAAAGAGATGGAAAGATAAGAAAATAAATTGTCCAAGAGACTTTCTAAACATTTTTGGAGGGTGAAACGATCTGTGATCAGTGAAATTAGGGAAATGCATGCTTGAACTTGCTTATTGTGAGTTACGTGTTAGGCAAAATCACAAGTAAGAGCAATACACTTCAGAGATAATCTAGGATTAGGGATTACTTTCCCTATATTGTAACTTTTGCAGTCACGTAAACATAGTTGCAAAAGTCACTGTGAAATTCTAATTAGTGTTCACCCACAGTTAATCCTCTTTTTAGGGGCACTCTTCTTCCATGCTGCTTTTCTGCAGCTTAGTTCTTGTTTCATCATCAAAAGACAGAAATTGAAGTCTAAAAGGTCTGCAAACCCCATTTTTCCAGGTGGTTCTGGAACACTAATCTGAAGTCCTACAGAGAAATTTCACATGGAGAATGGAAACCTTTCGGTACACATTTTAATTTACTCCCCAACACCAGAGATTGGCTTGTTTCAGGGAAGTGGCAAAGGGGAGAAAAGAGGAAATGAGGAGCAGCAGAGGTTACCTAACACCATATTTTTGAAGGTAGCTCAAGATGGTGTTTAATTTTTTTTCAATCAGCTGCAAGAGAAGTCAGTTGTGGGTAAATGTAGTTAGCAATTTAGTCACAGGACTTGTTAGACTCTGTCCCCACAAATCTAGAAACCACCTAAGTAGAAACCAGGCATTTTATGCTCTACATTTGGTAACGTTACACAATTAGATGCTAGTGCAGATGTAAAATTAAAAGCTGCCATTGTCTGTTTTCCCAGACTTCTCTGGCCACCATCCGTACTCTCTACCTTTCCTTTAGGGAACATAAGACAACTTCCTAATTTCATACAATACAAACCTAAAGAGCGTTGCCTCAAATTTACACCAGAGAGATCCTTTTTTCTACTGGAGCTGCTGCTCAAATACTGTGATTCTTATTTTAACTAATGAAGTTTTAAATATCTGCCTCTCATGAACGTTATTCACCATGGTGTTCTCAAGGAGTAGCCTCCAAGTGAATTTTCTAGCTATGAAGCAGTCTTGTGGACTATAATTTCCACACAAGCCCCCTCAGTTTAGAAAGAGAAGGACTTTGAATAGGCTTAGAGATCCTCCCCTCTTTACATACAATTTCTTCTTGAGAGAATACCTTTCAGGACGCAGGTTTTAATTTTCAGATCTCCCTCTTGGTGCCAAGAATATAGTTCAAATCAGATTCACGGGATGTTATTAATACAGGGACATAATCTGAATGTGTTTATTGTAGAAAGATACGTGATCGCCACTTGTAGATGTCAATCCTACAATGAATTTATAACAGGAATAAGAAAATAACTTAACCATATTTTTTAAAATATCTTATTTGGGGGTTTATGAAGCTTGTAGCTTCTCATTTACATTCTCCATCATGAAGTATCAGTGGCTCAGTTTCAGATGAAGCAATAACACACATACACACTACCAAAAGCTACCTAATGGTTTCATTTATAGGGCTGCTCAATTTGGCCTAGATTACATGGTAGTTGAAGTTTGTGACTCATGCTTTTCCTACCATTCACAGTGGCAGCAGTGGAAAATAACAAGAAAAATGCTACTATGATGAAGTCCATCAGGGCACAGTGAATCTAGATTATTTTGTTTGGTGCAGGGTTATGTGGAACATCCATCTTGAAAAGAAATCATGATTAGGGCAATTACAATTGAAAACAAATCTCAAATATTATATCCTAGTATTGTATCTACCACGCAGTCTGTATTGAAAATTTGGTCTCTAGAGATAAGAAAAGCATTGAATTCATTTATCTAACAATTTCTGAGTGTCTGGGATGAACTCTATTAAAGGGAGAGAAAGCAAGAGATGGAAACAGCAATCATATACATATGAGTACAGTATTTACTCTTTCTCGCAACCAACTGGGCTGACAAATTTTACCAAAGCCACTGGGAATTTAAAACACAGTATTAATAGTTAAATGGCAATAAAAACATTTTTCTCTCCCTTCACACACTCTCTTTAGCTTTATCTCAGGGAGCAATCCTGGTTCAGATACTACATAAGTTTATGTTTCTCCAGGTCATGAGACAAAGTGAGGTTGCAGAGGAGATAAGACAGTTTCAGAGAATGAGTAAAAGGGCAAGTGCCATGTGCCTTCCTGTCTACTTGTTCTTTTACTTACCTTCTGTGGAAGTTACTTCCTCTTTCAAGGTCTCAATAGAGTTCAGCACCTTCTTCCATTTCCAAATAGCCCTCTTCAACCTCTACAAGTAAGACTAAAAACCATAGTTTCATTTGATTTCTCGCTGCAGCCAAGAGTGTAAAAAAAATAACAGCTTTGAAAAGTGGTCCTTGAAAGCTAAAATTGATACCATAAGAAAGGGCATAAGGATCTTAAAAAATACTTTACAGGAACATTAAAAAAAAGGTAAAAATGTTCCCTTAGAATAAAGAAGGACTAAGCCATAGCGTTGCCTTTCTCATGTCTATTCAAAAGTGATGTAGATGTGAACTGTGAATATTCACACCAGAACCTGGAGTCCTGGAGAAGGTGCGAAATTATCGTTGTGAATTCTATCCTGGAGGAGAGAAGCTTTTGTAAACAGCCACAGGTATTTCTCCAGCTGGGACCTGATCCAAACCTTTTGAAGTCAATCAATCTGTTCCATTTGCTTGGATTTGGATCAGCCTCTAACTAGTAACTTGACTCACCTCAAAAAGTGCTGGACTGGTCTTTGAACAGCGTGCAAAATAACACATCAGATGCAAGACATGTTAAACAGAAGGAATAAAACACTTTCGAAAATCCTTTACTGCTTTATCCCAATACATAATCTAAATGTGTAAATGACTACAAGTGTATGTTGTAGGTACGTTATATTAGACACTTGTCACATTCAGCTTAGTGTGACCGTGAGCATCACACTGAGTGAGTGGTAAGTATTTTGTAAAATAAGACAGGATAAAACATATTTTTGGTGGTTTAAAATTATCTCCACATTAATGTCAAAATTTCATCCATTTCCCTGAACTCAATTTAGCTTCAAAGCTTTTGGCTTATTGAAGTCATACCATTAGGTTGAAGTTGAAGATCATGCACTGGTTTTGGGTTGGGTTGGTGTGTTGTGGTTTTTGGTTTTTTTTTTTTTTTTTTTTCCTCTTGCCAATCACTCTTCTCACTGTGGCAGCCTCCAGCATTGCAGGCTCTTTCCATTTTCAGAGCTTGCTTTCTTTTCTTTGGCCAGAAATAATGCTCTGTGATGAGAAAGCTTCAGCATGGTCTCAGTCTCTTCTTTGCACCCTCTTCAAAACTGTGCAGAACATGCACGTATTTGGCATGTACCATCTGAGATATTGAGGGATCTCGGACTGTCAGGGGTTCAGGACTGTGGTATAGACTTGCTGACATGGGTCTGATAGTCCTCAGTCAGAAGGGCCCAGAGGACATTGGGACAACACCGTTCTCATTCAAATCAATGTGGATCTTTGTTATCAATTAGAGCTAAATTTAGAGGAAGACCTAGTCATGTTTAACTTTATCAGTCCCTCAGGAAAGGAGATTTTAACTCGCTTTCAAGTTTCTAGTGCTAGTGACTCTTAGACAGAGTGGTGGGACTTCTGTTCCAGACCTTGTATGATAATCACATCTCATCATATGCTATAAAGATACATCATATGCTATAAAGATAGTGGAGTTTGGGGCAGGGGTTCCTGAAATAGCACCAAGCTTTGCAGGAACGTTTTCAGAGTGGATGAGACCTACATGCAGAAGTGCCAGCGTGGGCCCAGGGGGTTAGAAACACACAACCAGGGTCTGAAGGGTTCATTAGCTCTGGCTCAGCTGACCTGGCTCCTTATTGCTCCCGATACCAGAGCAAAATCCAATCCAGGAATCAGGGATTTCAGGCACTGAGCTCCTAAATGCATTGCAAGCATGCCCAAAGAGCTAAGGCAGAACATCCCGGACCTAAATTTCTCAAATACTGTATTATTTATGGTCAATACCTTAACACCTACCCTGTCAAAAAAAAGCAGGAATTCACAAAAAAGTACCAAGATATGCACAAGCAAGAATGATTCCAACTTTACGGGTGCTTCATGAGGCTGTTCTGAGCAGAACACAGCAAGACCAAAAAAGAAGCAACAGCTTGTTGCTTCATTTCCTGAAACTGATATCAGTTGTAATAGTGCATACCACGATAATTTATAGTTTAAGACATTTAAACACACAACTGCCGTCACCAAGCTGGAATCTGGAAGGAATATTCTGAGCTTTATTTAGCCTGCGAAGGTGTAAGAAAGCCTAGCTGCAAAGGTCTTTCTCCAGTTTCTGTCAGTTAAAAAGTATGCCAACTGGATCCTACAGGTTTCTTCAAGGATCAGCAGAAGAAATAATATTTACCTATGATACAACTTGCAAGGCAGTTTCCTTTGGCTGTGGCTGAGGGGCACTTTGTAGTTGCTAGATTGTGAGCTCACATGGGTGATCTGTGAGTGAGAACCGAGCACAACAGAGTCAAACGAACTTCCCATAAACAGCTGCTTAAGAACAGTAATCAGAAGGGTTCAAACCTGCAACCTCTTTCAGACTTGCAGTGCTTAATCGTACGAGTCCCTCCATTCATTACAGTAAGAATCTGAATAAGGCCAAAACATTGCAGAATCGGGACCAACAATTTTCACGTCTTATTAAGGAACAAGTAAATAAGAAACTTTTCATTACTATGGATTTTCAGAGACTGGTTACTATTTTCTCGCAATAACTAAATTCTAATAAATAAAACAATGTTTTTAAACATGACCATTTTTTTTTTCTAAGTTCCCCAGTTCTTCATAGTGTCACAGGAGCACAGACCTGATACCTTGAGAACACTGATGCCATGAGGCTGCAAGGAAGCTTAGTGTGTGAACCAGATACTCATGGATGCTTTCCAAGCACCCAGTATTGCCCAGGCTGACAATATCCCTGTCGGAGTTGTCACCTTTCAGTATAGTGGTTTTGAGAACTTGGTTATTAAAAATGGCACCACTCACCCTTTTCAGGTGATAGATTAGATAGCTGCTGTCTTTCCCATTAGTCTAAGAGGTTAAAGACCTTAAGAGAATATTTTAAAATAAAATATTAAGTGTGGCAGTGCATTTGTATGGAGGGTCCATCAGTTCAATAGACAGGATGGTTAGTGATTAGCTGATATTACGGAATACTCTGAAGAGCCATCTCTATTAAAAATTAGCAAGGTAACTTGTTATGCAGTATCACGTATAAAGAGCACCGACTGGTAGCAGTAGTGATATCAAAAGTAATATATGTATTTGTGAAGTGATAGCGTGTCAGCTTTCCAATTCACTTATTATAGGGATGGCAGTTCCCCTTGCTTGTTATTACCAATGGGCCAATTCATAAACTTTGGATAATGGACAAAAAAGTGCCCCTGTCCTCCTGTCTTTGCTTTTGTAGCTTCTAATAACAAAAAGCTTCAAAGTGTACAATTTAATATAAAATATTTTGGCATACTGTAAAGATTTTACGCAAGGAGCCCATCAAATCATTTTAGTAAGTGGTAGATGATTAACTTACTTGGGAAAACATTCTGGATAACTGTCTGAATTTAAAAAAAATAATCTAAGAATAAATTCATTATATAGAATCATACATAGGTGGACCTAACTGATAACGATATTGCATCAGATGCAGTCTATGTATTCGCACAGTGAAAGCCTTTCAGATTTATACAGGCCTCAGTCTCTGAATGGAAAGCTTATACAGCAATTAGAGATTCTGGGGATTTTTTTTTTACAGTTAACAGGGTTTTTTTAAAACAGGTGTTACAGAGATTTCTTCATACTTTCCTTTGCTAACTTTTCTAAGGAAAGTTTCCAGAACAGGTTCATTTTCTTTGTTCCAATAGCTAGGACTGCTCCTCAGGTTAAGGACTTTGAGTCTTCAGCCTCACGGCCCTCTCCCGTGTCTACTTAACAGTGAGTCATCTGAAACTAATAGCCTGGCATGAAGGAACCGGCATTAAGCCAAATTGTTTGAGGGGTTGAGAAGATTCAACCAGTAGATAACAGTAAAATCTGCTCTTCTTTTTAATAGAACTGGGCTGGAAAGTATCTGTTAAGCTCCCAGTTGTACCATCCAAGCAGAGACTTACACAAACACGCACTGTCACTACACCATTATCCCCCTGGGGACCACGCCACTGCCCAAAATTGATATTAACCTGGCAGTGGTGTTGCAATGAGAAAATGAACATAGGTATAAAAATCATGCATTGTAGCCTTTAGAAATTATGAGAGACGTCTGGATCCATTTGCCTGACTGATGCTGCAAACACTTCCCACCCCTCTGCAGTGAGCGGCGCTCCAGAGGGCTGAGGCAGCGCAGACCTACCTGGTGCCCCTGTCAGCTCTCCTGCTAGTTAGGAGTGCCCTTCTATCCAAGTAGAAAAGAGGGAAAACAACAAAGTATTTTCTTCCAGGCTGGGCAGGGAAGAAAGTTCATCTATTTGGATTAGCTAAATAAAGATATTTTGACTGGGTATGTTTTTTGGTGCCAGCATGATTAATGGAGGTGTTCTACACGACACAATCACTAATAAAGCAATTATAAAACTGAGATAATTTTTTAAGACACAAATCTTGGGGTGTTTCTTCAAAGCGTAGGATTTCTCTGTTGTGACTCCTCTGAAGTCAACAGGATCACTTGTTGATTGAAGCATCAGCAAGAGGGGCACAGGCTTTGACCATACTGCAGAAAGAAGCACAAACGGCCGGCATAGTCCATCCCTTGGAGGGGCGAAGAGACAGAGGCCAGAGCTTTGATGAGCACCCGTCACATGACTGTGTTATCCAGATGCCCTTACCATCTTACCAGTTTTTAATCTACCTGTAGCTTCATTAAAGCAAGCAGGCATGTTTACTTGTGGTGGAGTGATAGCTTAACCTGTGGTACCAGTTAATTTGGCATCTTTGCTTCTGTTGTAAGCCACATTACCTGCTTCCAAACCCTTACTCACCGAGGTCCACTGCTGATACTACAGCCCAGTTGACATCCTCTCACCCTTTTGTCTATTTTGCCAAACCTCGGATTTCTCTGCTCTGTGCTATCTTACTCCCTTTCACCTGGCAGAAAAATTGTATATTTACAAATATACGAAAAATTTACAATGCTACAGAAAAAGCAGTTCATTAGGTATTTCTACAAGCACAAAGAGATTATTAATTACATTCACTCCTATTGGGTTTTATAACTGTACCGGGGAGCTGCATGAGTGTTTGTAGGGGTGGAAACCATGCTGTGCTGCTCTTAGGCTTCGCGTGGCTGCCCTGAAGCCACCTCAGGTACAACTGTGTGAGCCTCAACAGCTCCCTTTGATTGCAGTATAGACACGTGCAGAACCATCCCTCATTCCCAGAGCTACCCCTGGGGTGAAACATTTACACTATGCTTCTTATCTGATGCTGAGCTGACTATTTCCATAATTCTTAAGGGTTTTGTAAAGCAACTGTAGAAAATGTGCAAGAGATGGGGTTATTGTTGCTGTTGCATTTGCTCTAAGGCTGTTCCCACTCCCTGTTATCTTGTGCCCATGGTAACACACTGTAAAACGCCATCCCATGAAAACCAGCTGATTGCCAGTACTGCCTGATAGCTAAAAAGAATCACGAAAGCTAATAAAAATGATTCACATTTACTCTCTCCTCCCTTTAAACCAGCTGTTTAAAAGAAAAGGGGGCCAAATTGAAAATGAGCATCAGCCGTTACAACCCAGGTGAAGTCAATAAAGTCACACCTCGGAGGAACAGGTCTCCATTTGATTTCAATTTGTACTGCATGGGGGAAGCAGAGGGTGCAGTGGCATTATCATAACTTTTCATTAATCTCAGTGGGCAACCTGTTCAGCTAACGAGACACATGCCAGCAGAATGCCAGTCTGGTGATAACATGCAGAAGGCACCGAGGAAGAAATTGCCTTACTAAGTGTCTGTGACTGGTGGGGTTGCTGCTACCCTGATGAGAGGAGGAGGTGGGAGGGAGGCAGGCTGTGTGCGGAGAGGCCTCCTTCCCACTGCTCCACGCAATGGGGAGGAATGGGAAATCCTCTACGGGGCGAACTGCCGGCAAACGAGCTTGCTGAGCTCTTCTCAGAGCAGGTCGGAGGGAAGCCAGCTGCAACTGAAAAGACAATTAAGAGCAATAACACACTGCTCAGGTGAAATTAGTATGTGCTTCCTCTCGAGGAGCAATATCTCTACGAACAGCTTCAGCCAGGCAGAACAAATATTTGTCTGTCTGGGGTCTTCCAGGCAGGCTGTCTGGAGGGAGGAGCTACTGGGGACTGGAAGTAAAACTGTGTTTCGGCCTGTGAGTTTGGGTTGGCATAATTCATCTGTGTTAGACAGCTAAAATGATGTGGGGTTTGTTTTTCTTTTCCTCTAGAGAAACACACAATGTGTTAACCCAATCCATTTACAAACAGAGCGGCTAAATAGGAATCCAGTGAAAGCTTGGGACAATCTAAACTAGCATGTGGTACAGTTAGTGTTTACAATACTCATTAGGAAGGTAAATGATGCCTAAAACCCTTTTCAAGAGACTTGGAGAAATATCTTCTTTGTGGACTATATCAAAATATAACTTAACATTACAAAAGAATCCCTCTGTTCAATGGTGGTACCACAGCAGAGAGAAAACTATTCAGAGCTCACTCACAAAAATGAAGTGAATAAAGTGAATACTTTACAGGGACTTCATAACAAGAATTCTAACCAAAAAAAAAGCTAGATAATGAATTAAATTTCTGTGTTTATGTGTTTGATAAACCATCTGTAAAAGTAATGCTATGTAACAGTCAATAAATATGTAGTGAGCTAGTATTGTATTTCAGACTATATTGGTAATGTATGTATATTTATTATTATTAACAGAGCTGTGTTCAGGTTGTTAAATTTGGTTCGGGTGGAAAATGTACTTTCTCATTCTAAAGTTATTGAAGATGAACATTAAATATACAGAAATTTTCAGTGAATAAGCTCCTCTAAAACCCTCTAGTCAAATCTAGCATATTTACTGTAAGAGAGTCTTGAGAATTAAATGTTATTGACAGTTATGGACATGCAATACCCAAAGGGGAAGAACCTGATCTTAGTAACAGCAAGTAATATCAAGCAACTTCTACTGAACACAAGATTAAAGAAGGCTTGTGAGCTTCAGTGGGAGCACATGTATGTATAAAGGCAGAACACGAGAGCCACTTTACTGGGGACTGAGTTCAAAAAGATACTCTGTTTTTCAAGTTAATGGGAAAATAAGTTTGGCTGCCTTAAAGACATATCTTAATGAAATAATTAACTATCAGTGAGCTGCTGTACCACTATCAGAGAGTAGACAGAGTCCAACCTATAACTTCAGGGCATACGCAAATAAAAAAAAATATCTGGAATAATGAAACAAATTCTGTTTACACCAAAGTTTAAACACAGGTGGTCTGTGTTTTGGTCTTTTTTTTTGTTGTTGTTCCTTGCTTGCATTTCTTCTCTGGGAGCAATTCAAATAATTGTATTTCTTAATTGCTGTAAGACCTGCTCCTGCAAACGTTAAAAAGTGTGTAGAAAAGGAGCTAGCTTTTGTCTAAAATATTTAGTGAAGAAACTCACATTTTCTCCAAACAAAATTAAGGTCCTCCCCAACTACAGCTTACAGATATGGACAGAGGTCTAAGAAAGGTGATTAGTGTTTGACAAGGTAGATGCACAAGATTGAAATTCATCCTGAAGATGCGTGGCCCCAGCCCTTTTGGGACACACCAGCAGCCCCCACTGACAACACTGAGGTGGGCAAAACTGGAACGTACTGAAGAGATGATTGAGTAGTACTAGAAGATGAAAGAGCAGAGGTTTGAGGAATTGATAAAGCTGACTGGATAAAGTAATCATGAAGGTTTCCACAGAGATTTTGAGCTTTGTTTCAGTAGAAGCAAGTTCCTATAATCTATCAGCAAAGATTGTCCATCCATGCATAGATGGACAAAGACAAGGTTGTGCAGTGTATTGGATTCCTTTCTGTTCAGTAAGGATATTCTCAAAGTACTTTTAATTTTCTGTATGAATATTATTAAACTTTGAGTTTGGTGCAAAGAACAGGGAATTTTACAGCTTATTCTGGGCACTGCAATTCTCATCATGAAGTTATTAGCAAGAAGGAATGGACAGTAATTGTGATAGAACAACGAGGTTATGATTATAATTTGTTCTTACCAGTTAAAAATTATACTCCTGCAATCTCTCTGTTCTGCTGTAACCGGGAGCTACTTTTTAGCTTGGGAAACTTTCAATAATGGAGCTAAGAAGGAAATTACTGGACACTTCTTTGAACAGTAAACTTCTTAGAAATGTGGAGAGAATGTCATAATCAGCAGGTTCACGTATTTCAAAATGCCGTGTTCATCTGACAGTTCTTTCAATCATTTTTAGTAAAATACATCTGTAGCCATTGTGTAATCCCCCACACACCTGTAAATTATAATGTGGAATGTCATGATTTATTTCATAGCATAAAAGCTGTTAAATGAATACTGACAGCACCATTAACGTTCTGATCTTGAACTGAAGAGCAAGTCAGCTCTACTTAAGTCATCATTCTCATGAGCCACAAATAAATGTGCAGTTAGAAAGGGTGCCATAGGTTAATCAGAGCTGAATTAGTAAAGAAAAATTAGTAAAGAAGTGAGCAATTCAGGAAATGACACGCCAAATCTCTTACTCTAACATGTTTCTGTAAGCAGCCAATGCCTGGTACTAAAGACTCCAAAGTGAAGCAGGATACTAAAACATGGGCTGAAAACTCGATTCATTCTGAATGAACTAAGAGATATCGATATTATTTCAGCAGCTGAATCTTGTGCTCTGACTGCACCCACCTACACCTGGTACCTTGTTCCCACTCTTGGCAAGCAGAATTCAAGTGGGCTCCACACACCCTGGACTCCTCTCTGACCGCTGCCTTCTAGGAAGAGTCCTGGTGAAAAGTAAAGTAGTGATAACCAAATTAACTTTGCTAATAGTTCTCCTTAATTTATCCCACCAGGGATAAATACTGTTGTTCTGCCCTAAACCCCAGATTCCTTGATATCAGCTTCTAGAAAAGAAAATGAGTCCTTCTGCTTGCACTGCAAAAAGGTGTTTAATTTGTACCCTTAACCTCTTCTGAGCTAACATAGATTTATACTTTAAACAGTCACAAATCTTCTTTTTCTGAAAATCATATTCCATCTCATTTGCTCCCCATGCAATGCTCCCCATTTTGTTCTTTTTCTACACACTTAAATTATTTCTTTTCTAGTCATATAGATACTACATATTGTCCCTTTTGGAGGGGAAAAACTGGATGTCTGTCCCTAGAACCTTATGAGTTCTGTTGTATTATTAATATTTAAACACAACTATTTTAATACTAACAGCTGTGATCTTTTAACATGCAGAGCCTGTTTTATAAAGGGCCAAGCACTCAGTACCTCTTCCTGGTTTCCAAAAGGTCTGAGGTTGTTCACGTTTGGCACTCCACTGATGGGGCTCAGCATACTTCAAGAAGGAACTGTTCCTTCTTAATGAGAAATATTTTTTTTTTCTCCCAATATAGCCGTCATTCAAATTTCAGACATTATTTGTACCTTTACTTACATTTTTATCCGAGCTATTTAGTCCAATCAATTATTTCAAACTAAAACATGAACCACTCAACCTCCAAAACTAGTTGATTAGTTTGTTCTTAAATCATCCATAATAACTTACAACTTCTATGAGAGTCTCCAAATTCAACAAATGTAGTTTGTATATGGTTGTTTATTAACTTTTGTCCCTTAGGTGAACCCAGAACACCTCAAAAGGGGAATATAAATAATTTTCTTTTTTTCTAAATGAAGTTAAATCAAATTTACCTTCCTTTTTTCCCCCCTGTTGCTTACAAAAGTATACTTCAGTAATTCCAAACTAACATACTTAAGCTAAAATAACTGTTAAATAAAAAACAAAATGTTTTATTGATGTGCTGAGGTAATTTCTGATTCCAAATGAAATGTTTCTTTTCTCATTTAGAACTCCAACTGGGACCCTGATTAATGGAACAAGATGGCCAGTCTTCACCAGTACTGAACAAAAATATTTGACATTAAATACCAACACTTCAGAGATACTGACAAAATTACGTGCTGAGCAGTGTCGATTCTGGAATATTTTTTTCCCCAAAGTCCTGAAAATGACAGGTAAAAGTGGTTTTGTAGATGTTTTTGTATAAGTTTCATACAAGGATTATTTGCTTGGCATTAATGTAATACCTTAGTTTAAGTTTTTACATTCTTATTTGTAACTGAATTTCCATGAGATGTTCAGATGTTGGACAAAACTGTCCATGCTGTGGTGAGGGTGAACCCTGTAACATGCCCTGTCCTTCGGCCCAGGACTTGTGCAGGGTGGAGATTCTCTGCCCCAAAGTGCAGATGCAGCCACAAAGTGAGGCATTTGAAAGTGCTGCAAATCTCTGTTCTCACACTACCCACTGCAAGGGTTGGTGCTGCCTGGCCTTGGGTTCCTGGGGTACTGGAGAGAGTGGGAAAGACTATGCCAAAATGGGAGCTTGCACTGGGGTTTCTAGCAGCTTTAGTTGTCTTCTATAAACTTCACGTATCTAAGGTACATTGTGGGGTGTTATACTGGGATTATAGTATCTATTATTTATGGGATTATATTATTATGCAGCTAATCCACAGAGAATATTGTGTTGCTGCTGCCAAAAGGGGATTCTGTTCTACATCTTGCGTGAGAGCCCTGTGGTTTAATTCTAGAGTGTCAGTCATTGATGACAACCAAGAAACTTCAGGATTCACCTATGCAGAATAGAACTGATTTATGTCTGGCTGTGTACACAGTGTTTATGAGATTTCACTACCCAGAAAAATATAAACAGGCTGTTTGATACATTAAGCTTAGTTGAACACAAAGGACTTGGATTTTCTTTAGAAGCCTGATGCCACTGTTTTTGCAAAGCCCACCAAACAGACCAAGCCTCTGCGCTTCTGGACTTCAAAAGGAATTGATTTTGTAAAGTGATTTTGCAGCTCTGGAACTGCATTCTGCAGTTGAGGGGGGGAAAAAAAAAAAAAAGTCTCATTTCAAAAATAAGATACACTTTTTAAATGTTAATTAGTAATTTACAAGCTTTCTGCAAGTTTCGGTTTGAATGTTAGTCTTAAAAATATGTAAACTTTCATGGTGCGCAGATGATTCTTTCTGAAATAATTTATTCCTTCCTCATTTGAGACTTTAACTGTATTATGGCTCAACTTTTATCCCCTCTCAGTTCAATAGATACTTCTCAATTAAATCAAGCGAAGCAAAATCAGTAGGTAAAATGAATAATTTATAAAGCATACTCTGTGATTTTAAAATCACAGTATACCAAATTATGGATGGATTTGAGGGAGTTTTCTCAAATGCTGACAAGCCCTTTATGCTGAGACAGGAGAACCGAACTATTTTACATATTTCTTTAACCTGGCTGTGAACATCTATTGAATAATATGCATCTTACAAATGGACTGAGCATAACCAAGCGCTCCGTGGCGGAGCAGAAGAGAGCACATCTTGGCAGGACAGCAGAGTTGCTGTGCATGGTCCTGTGGTGTGAGGGATGATAAAGCAACGCTCTGGATCTGCCAGGAGACATAAATACATCATTTTGCCATATTCGGTAATTTACAACATAAATTTACATAATTTAATTAAAAGAAATTCCTCAGCATATTCTTAGCAAAAAGAAAGAATCATCGTGCCTGGATCCTAATAGAGAAATGAGGGAAGAATATTGTAAAGTAGTGTTGCTTTGCCATGTATCTGTACCTATCAGTCCTTGAAATATTGTAACAAAAATACTGTGTTTATATTTATGTTCCCTATACAATCTTATATAGTTCTGACAAAGAAGCTTTTAAGATTCTGCTTACCAACATGATATAGTACTTCTTATTGTAATAATTCTCTTCACTGAAATATTATTTTGCATTTCCTATCTCCTTTTATGCCCAAAGAACGGTGTATGCCATAAATACACGATTTCTTCATTTTATGAAGGTCTATATTTTCTATTGCTTCTTCCATTGAAATATTCTTAGAAAAAGAAGGTTACTTTAGCATGACATGAAATAAGATGACAGAGAACAAGAATTAAGGAAATTTTTTGTTATCATTATTGCAAGTTATTGTTCAAGTAGGGTTCAGATAGACAAAGTGGAATTACATCAGTTAGAACCTGAAGAGGACAATCGGACAGACTTACTGTGTAGTAATTGCCAGGGGATTTCTCATTGTGCCAAGTGGTCAGAATTTTACATGGATGTGCTTGGTAATGAAGCACTTGTTTAGTTACTGATCCACGCCTGGCACAACCCTTGAGGTCTTCTTGGTATGTAATGGCCAGCTCCAAATGCATTCAACATTTGAGCAAGCCTGTTCTCATAACAGGCTGGGTAAGATGAGTTCCTTGAGGCAGTTAAATATGTGAGAGAGGAAAATATTTAGTCCCTGCCATCTTTATGGTTAGATATTTTCCATTTTCTTCAAGCAAACAAATCAGACTTGTTCCAAAAAAATTGTCATGGTTATGGATTGACAAAACCAATAGGGAAAAAAAATAAACCTGACACAACAGTAACAGCCACATATAAAATACTAGCCTTTATATCTCGAGTAGTTTGTATGATTTGGGAATATTTCTCAATGTCTTCCCCTTCAATTTCAATATATACAAGTACAATTTAAGAGATGAGTCAAAATGTCTAGTTTTGTGTCTAGCTTGATAATTACAACATATAAATCGCTATATAAATTATATATAAATAACTAGCCAGGTAAACTGGACGTAGACATGTCTTACATGGGCTCTCAATTCCAACTAGACACCATTTCTGCACAGATTTCAACCCTATTGCAAAGACACCGAGAATATCCTCTGTTCCCACTCACCCTAAGACAAGCTGGGAACATTCAGCATTTAATATTTTATTTGAGGGTGTGAGCACTGGGACAATCACCAGAACTTTTTTCTGATGACTGCTTCTAAAAGAAACATACCAGAGGGACAGTAAACAGTAAGCGACTCTTAAGTAGCTTTTAGAGCAATCATATGTTAATTATAAAAGCATCTATGTTAGACTACTTCCTTAATGCAGTCTTTAATGCATCTAGAGCCCTAACTCTTTATATATGCCTCTTTCCTCTTGATTATAGCAAGCTGCAGGCAGCAAAGCTTTCCATTTATGTTCCATTGCTGTTTTAGTGTGCCTAATACACATAATACATATTTTTCCATTTTATTTTATATTACTGCATCACATGTCATCTACAGAGAAATCAAACATCAATGTAGCCAATATAAATGCATTATATTTTCAAATAACCCTAAGAAGATTTTTAATGTGGAGATAGAAAAAAGTTCAGAGAATCATAGAATCATTAACATTGGAAAAGACCTCCAAGATCATCAAGTCCAACCATCAACCCAACACTACCATGCCTACTAAACCATGTCCTGAAGTGCATTGTCTACACATTTTTTGACCAGCGAACCAAAATAATTGTATTTGCTGTGATCCTCCAAATAGTATCTGGATTTTATAAAGCTAAATACTCAGGGTAGTAAGAATATTTAAGATGTGACTAATTAGAAAATTCACCATCAGAATTAGTTTTCAGTTTCCACAGAGCTAGATGCTGCACTCATTATGCATGCCAAGAAGTGGACTAGTCAAAAGTAACTTCACCAATACTACTGCACCTACCTACAGAGTAAGATTGTACTCGGTGCACCTATGGGTAATAAGCTGTGTACCTCAACAATCTGATTTCTTTCTAACTCCAGTACCTTGCACCTCAGGTCATAGGAGAGAAACCAGCCCTTATAATATTTGATGTCCCAGAGAGCTCTGTTGAGTTTTGGAAGAAGAAAAGAATAATAAAAAATTTTTTAAAAATCTAAAGTTTTTAAAAATACTTATGAAAACAAATATTCTGCTGTGGCTAAAAGAGCATTGATATCCTGACTGTGTGCTTAAAGAACATTGAGTATCCACTGAAATGTGGATACTATTTGTTTTCTTCTTTCTGAACATTTGTGTAGAAACTATGACCAGGAGAATCTACAGCATAGATAAACCTGTAGCATTTGTCATACTAATGAATCAAGAAGTTTGCAGGTACCCACATTTATAAGCTGTTGAGGACAGAAAAATTAATTCTAACTTGTCATGCCTTATTAATTATACTATATCATAACAGCTATATGGCCTTTGTCCCAATCTTAATGTTAATACCACAAAAATATATTTAAGATTAGCACTTTATTGGCACATCTAGCAGTTCAACAAATGATGGTATGGAGATAAATTTAACTTTGCTATAATGCCATTAAAGTAAGGGCTGTATGCCTGTGTGGAAAGAAAAGAAATGCCAGCTGTCTGCACTGACACTGCCAAAGAATCAAAGAAAACTTTCATTTTTTTAGTCTGTTAAACTGGGACCTTTCTGAGCACTGAGGTATGATTCATTGCCTCCTGAAGCCTCCCCTTTTCTCCTTGTAAACTTCACTGGGCTTTGCATTAGGCTAATTGGCATTAGTGTAAACTTTGGGATTGCCTAAATGACCACATATAGCAAAATAACCTCACTGTATTATTGCCGACTTCCATAGTACTGCACCACACTGTAGTAACCCAACGCTCTGAGCTGTAATTATCGGTCAAGTCAAATTCTCTATTTTTTTTTTTTTTTTTGTTTGGCCTTCTAGCTGTCAGCTCATCTAAGTCATGGGTGGTTGCTTCAAAGAGATTGATGATGTTGGTGATAATGGGATGCATTGACTTGTGACTTCAATTTGGATCTTATCACTGAAAAAAAAGCAAACAAATGGGAATCCAAGTTCTTATTTCAGTGTTTTCCATCCCCCCTTTGTCTTTTAGATTCATAATGGTGCTAGTCTGAATTTCTCATTGCCTGCTTTCTGTAGCTGACTCACTTCTTCACTGTGATCTTCAAGAGGCACTGAAATGCCTCATAATTTATACTCTAGAACAGTGACTTTTAATTGAAGATATGTGTATGGTAGAGATATTCCAGTTTCTAAAGTCTTTGGGCAGACTTCAAACACATCTAAACCTGAATAATTAAAGACGGAACAGAGTTTTTTTTTTAATTCGTAAGTGGAGGCTTTGCCTGGATAAATAAAACTGGATATCTATTATTAAAAATAAGAAAAGAAATATGGCTGAGGCATTTTTCTCCAAATAATACTATTACTGGTTCATAGACTAAATTATCAATCCATTTGACATATGTGGAAAATTTGGCTTTACTCAAGACCCTGGCTACATCTTTAAATTAAGAAATGTGCAAAGGCAAGTTCTTAGAGTCAGGAAAGTAAAATGTTGTGCATGTCTTCTGCCCATAGTTCTGAGAGTCATATCTACATAGCTTAGTAATCAAAACGTGGTTTTATTGTTACCAGCGTTTACAGTCATCTTTAAAGACAACTGTGGCCTGCAGAAAAAAATTAAAAATTACCCAAACTTTTCTTTGATGTAACCAAGCTTATTTGTATCTTTGAACTGAGGGAGAGGAGTACGGTTAGGGTTTTAATATTTTTTTCTTATATTTGTTCTTCTCTATTTCCCTTTTGACTACAAGCAGAACATCCCAAAGAAAAAAGTATCTTGGTTTTATTTCTGGTCTCACTGAAACTAAAAAGTAATGTAAATCTCATTTTAAAGTCTCATTAAATTGCCATCTGGATTTCCAGACCAAAAAGGTTTGGAAATGTTGAGCTAAACTGCAGATAAGCAACCAAATTACTGGATGCTTCTCCAAACTAAATCTCTGAATCTGTTAACTCTCTTTCCAGAATATTTTCTCTACTGATGTGTAAAACACAAAAGTATTTCATTTTCACATAACCAGTTAAACTTGCAGTGCTGGCAGATCTTAAAAAAAGGGGAAAATGGTGTATTTATGGGGGGAAAGGCCTATGCTCTACTGCAGCAGAAGAACATAAAGTCAAAAGACCATAAAGAAACCATGGAACTGTTATCTCATGAACACAATTACCAAATTTTTTTGGAAGCAAGCGATGTCAATATGGGACACCGAGATAATTAGGTTCAGAATGAGTAAAGACATTCATAGATCATAAATAGTTTCTAAACTTTAAGAGAAAGTCTACAAGTGATCCAAAATAATAAGCCACACTATGCGATACAGATACATTACCTTTCCTTTAGTTGTTGTATGGGTTGTTCCTGCAAGGTCACTGCATTTCTCCCTAGCATTAATTACTTTTGGGGACTGGAGGAAGTGATCCCTGTCTGTAAAATACTCTGGGAACCTTGTAAAATACATTTTTATTACTCTTCTCATCCTCACCCTCTGCTCTGACGCCTATAACAAATTTGGCAATAAATATTGCCTTGGGATGTGGGATTAGTCGGCAAATGCTTTATATGCTAGAATGAAAAAGAAGAGGAAGCTGTTTCATGTTGACATAGTGCGCATTTTGCAGTATCTTTCTCCAAACTTGTGCCCCTTATACACTATGCTTGCAGATTCGTTCCACAGTAGGGAGAAGTCCTGACCATCCACTGATATCCATTGAAACTAATGGCAATCCTGTTGCCTTGAACAAAGCCATGATTTCACTTTATCTTTACAAGCACCTATCTCAGTTTGCATATCGTAGTCTTTGGGGTATGTAGGTTTCACTGTAAAATATACTGAACCAAAGTAATAAAGATTTAAAAAAAAAAAAAAGAAAGGCGGCTTTAAAATGATGAATTTGATGGACAGAAATATTATCCAAAAGCAACAAGCCCATACATAAGTATATTTATTACCCTGTGGTGTGCCAGAATGATACCTTGCAGTCCTTCCTTCCTTCCTGATGTAAAGATAGTGTTAATCGCTGAATTTACAGCCATTCCAGGTTTAAAAAGAGAGGCAAAAGACCATCCTATAATGTATTTGGAGCAAATGACATTGATAATCAAAATTATTTTTCAATTAGCATATAAAGAGATTCAAATTTAGATTAATGTAACCCATTTCATGTTTTACAGGAAATATTGATGAAGCAGAACGAGAGTGGAAAGCAGGATTCCATCGCTGGAACAATTACATGTCAGACTGGAAAAATCAATTTAATGATTACACTAGCAATAAGGAGAGATGTGCAGGCTCTAATTAATATGTTTACCCTTTCTAGTATGTCCGCATTACTGTTCATCAGGCAAATATACAGGTAGCTTTCTAATATGTCTAGTATTAAATATGTTATGCAGATTAAAAAATGTTATGGATATAATTTTGATTCCCCAGATCTTTCATTTATATTTTACCTCATCTCTCAATAAACAATATAAGGCATCCGTACCCTTTGAAGCTTCACTGTGTTAAATAGGACTATAGAGATTAAAGTCTGAAGATTAATGATGTACATATTATTATAAACACTAGCTGCTTAAATTCACACTTCAAAGAAACAATGTAATCTTTTATAGAAAAGTGGATTTTTTTAAAAATAGAAATAACGGTGTTTTACAGTATTGCCATGAAAAACACATTTGGTTTTGATCTTTAACTGCAATGCCACCACACTTAAACCTTGCTTCAGACATAATTTAATTGACATAAAGAGATAACAACTTTGCTGGACACACCAAATAATATTTGCTTGTTAGACCAAGAAGTTTTAACGCCGACACTAAAGCTCAAATCATTACTTCTTTATGGCCAATTCTGTAGGACAAAGCCACAGTAAGAGAGTATTCAGACTATGTATTGAAGACCTAAATCATCAGCACTCTGTGTGCAAGTGCAGCGGTGAAACAAGCCAGAACTGATGCCTCTGCTTCTGCTCTCCCCATTTTTCAAGGAGTAAAGCCCAACAGATCACTAGGTAATGAGAGCTCACAGGTTTTCGTGCTGAGTTACCCACTCTCTTCAGCTGGTAAAATCTCTTCTATGCAGGTAAGCTCTAGCAATGATATATTTTGTCCACTGAGTTGCCTCCCAGTTGAGGGACAGCCCCAAGTTTGCTGGAACACAACAGACAACTTTTTATACCTGCAGAAGAGCATTGATCTGCATATCAGCAGGTTCCTCAGAAATCGGCCACAAAAGCCCTGAGTGGGACCTGGCTGCAAAGCCTTTGCTCCTCTTGGGGAAGGCTGGGAAAGGAGACATGGTCACCTTGGTGGGAAGGATCCAGCTCTTTGACGTGGTCAAGTGAGCTCCAGTTGCCATGCATATAGGCACCTCCTGGATCCCTTTCTACCTACTCCAGCTAAATCTGTTAGAAGCTTGTGAAAAAAAAAAAAAAAAAAAAAAAACAACAAAAAAACCACAACCAAAAACCAAAACAAAACCCAAAAAACCACCTTGGATAATTCTTCATACTTCTCTGCTTCTGGATGGGGCTGGAAGTTGTATGCCTGAATAACACCTTAACTGCTTTTCACTGGCCCAACTGGGAAGAATGAATGCCAAAAATTTGATAAACACAAGGAGTATGTAAAAGCAACAACTCGTCTCATAAATAAATTATCGTGAAGCTTTCTGTAAATGTAATAGCATTTCAGTGCACCTATTTTCTGTTCTAGTAATTGCGAGCTCTTGCAAAATTCCTTCTCAAATTGAGTAGACTGAAGAGATCTAGATAACGAACAGGGAGTATTCTCTTTCTGGCAATCAGTTTGACCACACAGGATCCCTACACTGAAAGGATTTATTTCTGCAGAAAGGCCAAATTCTGCAACAGATGATGGCTATATCATCTTTTCAGTTATTTCTAAGAGAATATAATTATTTCCTGACTAAATTATGGAAAACCACCTTTTAGCACAGTATTTCCAAAGACTACAAATCAAACCTATACAATCAAAAAAACTGGTCATTTTTGAGCAAGCTGATTAAAATTTGAGATTATCTGGAATTAAAAAGCCCTTTTGATGCAGCATTTCATCTTTACATCACAGGTAATTAGCTGATTACATACATTAGCATAGTTACCGCTATTAATACTCACATGGAGAGCTGTGTCAGTCTATGGTGTATTGGGTGTTTATGGGATATTTATCATGCCACTGATAAGCTACTGGAAAAACCACAGAAGGATGAACTTCCTTTCCATCATTGAGCCAGTTCTGGCACTCCCCATTTTATTGACGTGGTCTGATTCATAGACATGGTGGGTGTGGATCTGCCACAAGGAGCCTTGACAGTACCAGCAATGCCTAACCATGTTTCAAAGCAGCATTTGTCTCTTTTGATATCCTCCTCTTAGCTATATTTCACTATCTATCTATCTAATCAGCCTAGTCAATGGGGGGAAAAAAAATCTGAGCTAATTAAAATGCACAAATAACCTTTGGGAAGGGCAGGTTGCAAAGCAGTTTATAAAATACTTTGCTGGGAAGGTGTCCTTTGTCTATGTGTTGTGAGCTAGGCTGGATAAGGTCTATTTGAAGACTAGTATCCTTTCCACAGTATGCATACCATGCCTGTGATGTTCTTAAGGAATAAGGCTGGAGGAAAGAGGAAAGAAAAGCAGAATAAAATAAAGCTTAAACCACTTTTTGAAGTGTGGTTTTACTGATTTTCTTGGTGTGAATAAATTGCTAGCTTTGTATCTTTTCACATGCTGGGAAATAATATCTCTATTTATCATTCATATGAAATCAATATATCATGTACTCATATATTCATATTCCACACTTCTGCAAAAAAAGGAAAGCCTTAAGTACTTGGATGTAAGCAACTAAGGTAATGAAGAGTGTAAAGAGACCAGTCCCCATTATGGGTAATTTCAAACTAAAGGTCAGACAAACTTATGCTGGAAATCGTTTGAGGATACTGGATCATTGCTTTAAATGATGATTACATATTAGAGGGATACCTCACCCAGACCTCACTGAAGATGTAATGTTGTTAATTAATGTTTTCTTCTGGCTCAAAAGAGGCAAGAAACCAAGGTTTCTCTGTGAAATCAGAGAAAATGTGTTGATTCTTTCTTACCATTCTTGATATCTGAAGCAAGAATTCTGAATTTAGTCCCAGAGTTGCTGAAAGATTATAATAAAATGAACTGCAGTGCCAACAAAAATGTTGGCATTAAACCAGTTGTCATTAGGTTTATAAGCTAACAGCACACTGATTAAATTACAGACATTTCACACATATTTTAAAGATAGTCATAAGAGGACTGAAGTTAGAAATTTCCCAGCAAAACTCTGTTTAATTAGTACCACTAGTTTTTGCATTTTAAATGTTTTGTCTAAAGGAATTTGGGCTAGATAAACTTTCAGTAAAGTAAACATTATTTGAGTGAAATCCTATCTGTGCTCCTGCTGGAGTATAAAAAAATTGAAGGAGTTGGGACATTCAAAGTATCTGGTCTAGGGCATCCTGGTTTAGGTCAAGGGATGGTCTGCATAGCTGGACCAACCAAGGTTGAAGCTTTTCTTTTTGGGCCCTCAGACCCCCAAAGTTGTCTCTAGCAGAACTGAGACCCCCACAAGGTTTTCAGACTTTCTCCCAATTGCAGATTTTACATTCATAGCTTGGATTTTTGGGATGGCTGCTCAGGCCTTGCTGTCCTAAGCCTTGGCCATCACTCTACGTTTAACATACAGATAAAGCCAAGTTTCTGTTTAAGTGGAAGCCTGGTTTTTTTGGCCCTCTTTCATCACTAGAGGCTCAGGCTATTTACAGAGCAGAGATTACTGCTCTATAAACCCAGCTATAGTTGCCCACTTTAGATCTTCATGAATAGACAACTTGTATGCATCTCTCAATAGCAAGGAGCAGAGGCAAATCTCTATCACCTCATAGTTGGAAAGGTATCTTTGCAACACAAGGAATATAAGGACTTTATTATTAAGTAGATTGTTGGAGAGAAAATTAGATTATGAAAAACTTATGGAACTGTCAGAAAAATGTATATATATTTCATGACATATGAGCTTAATATGACCTCTGTAGGCCCTCTCTAATGTTCCTGTCACAACAGATCGTCAGCAAGTGATTTGGCCCACTGTCATATGCAGATATCACATAGATTAATCTGAACGCAACATTAACAGTGGAGAGATATATATTTGTCTCTGTCAACATCATAACATTGTCTTCTCAGGCTTGGTTACAGTTCATGCATTTCGACTGGCTCAGCACCAGCTCCACAACATCATCAGCAGCCACTTAGAGAGGCATAATAAACGTCACTGTACTTCACTTACACCTGTAGCGTGTCCAGCTCTAGCGAAGAGCAGTCTGAGTTGCCATTCCCAAATGCCAGCCTGTCCATAAAGGGCTCTTGCCCTTCCTTTCCCTCCAGTCAAGGGGAAGGGAAAGAACACCAAGTGGGTGGAAAAAAACCCAAAACAACCAAGAAAAAAAAAAACAAACCACCATAAAACCCCCCACAAGCACTTTTGCCCCAGAATGATCAACAACTGAAGGGCGCCATTCTGTACACAGAGGTAATAAGTATCCCAGCAACTCTGTCCAGCCAAAAAACCTTCCACTGAGTTGAAAAATAAGTTTAGGACTTCGACAGCGATTCAGAATATGGGGTGAAGAATGAGACCGGCAGGTTTGGCTCAGGCTTGGGGGCTGCTATGGAAAGTGCTCGTGCCAGCTGACTACTTTCTCACTGTCTTTTCTCTTCCAATCCATGGAACTATGGGCATTTGCCAAAAACTCTGACTGCTCTTGGCTAGCCAGCGAGTCTAAAACCAAGCACCTGTGTAACAGATATGTGCAGCCGTATATGTTTACCACAGCTGATCCATCCGTAGTTCATGCCACATGCCTGTTGATTTACTCTGGGTGGATTGGGAGCAAGAATCCATTAGAAAAAAAGATTCCTGGCTGAATTACAAGTATTTGTCTCTTTCTCATTGCTCGGTTTTTAATTTGTCCTCATCTGTCCAAGGTTCTAGGGGGGGTTTCCATTGCTAAATGATTGCTGTTGGTACCAACTGTACAAGGGTGAAGAATTTTTTTTAAAAAAAAAAAAAAACTCTAGAAAAATAGAAAATTTTAGACTACCCGAATACTGTATCTTTGGGATCTACAAGACATGTTTGGCAACTGCGTGCACACAGTATTTAACAGTCTTGACTTGCTTCCATGAGCTGAAAGGACTGTTGCTTTAAAATCACGGGTCTCTTTTAGACTATGCATCCATGCATGCATACATACATAGAAATACAGGTTCATCAGCAGCTCCCTCTTAACAGTATGTTTCCAACCTCTGCAAGCAACACGAAGACGCAGGCTTATATGTTATTGGGTTTGTATTTTCAAAGTGTATCTTTTTGGTCTTTACTGAAGAATAAAATGATCACAGGACTTTCTGATATTAAATCAACACCTCAGCCAAATTAGTCATTCACAGTTAAAAGTTCAAAAGCTTTTACTCTGATTTCAATTGGTTTAGGACCAAATTTTATGAACAAACATAATTAGCCATTTTGAAATGCTTCATAAGACAAGATAATTCCTTCCTGACCCCTGCTGAAATCTTGAAGCATGAATACTGATTATCTTGTTTTAGCACATAAACCTTCCAGCATTTTGTTGATAAACTAGATTAGTTGCACTCATAAAAAATGTTAACTCATAGACTTAATGACTACAAAGCAGTGATGTGAATCTACAATTAGCACAGGTGTGAATTTTTGAGAGGCTTTTAATTGGATTGCAGGTGAGATTAAATAAGGCTTCCAGGCATGTTCCAAGCAGACATGTTGGGCTAGGGGGTGAGGGGGGGCTTAGTCATATAATTATTTTAGTCAGTTTGGGGAGAATTAAGAGGAAAAATGAAGCTTAATTCCAGCACAGGGTCTGTTACACAAAAGCAAACGATGAAAAAGTTTCCTTCCTGATAGCATCACAGCAGCTTGAGGACACTTGCAGAGGCTGTGGGGGTCTGTCTTTTGGAATTTATTGAATATATCACTGTCTTTTTAAAAATACCCTCATTCTGGTCAGGGATCTGGAGATAGCCAGGAAATCACTGTTGTTTGAAAACTGAAAATTATCCAGTCCCTCCAAATCCCTGTATTTGCCTGGAAAAGAACACCAGCTTCTGATCCTTTCAATCCTGCTCCATTTTAATATATGCCATAGTTGCAGGAGCTAGTGTTTTAGCCACTATTAATAGAGCAATGTACAAATGGTGTAGGTGGTTCTCACAGTTTGGGAGTGCTGTGGTTAATTTCTTTAATTTATAAAGTATTTATAAGTCCTCAGTTATACTGAGTAGTGGTAAGAGTGTGTAGGCAGAAAGCAGTTATCTCCACACCTCTCAATCTTCCAAATTAAATTCACTCTTGCAGCATGTCTAATCACTTCAGGGTACCTCATCATCCTCTCCCTATTACAGGCTATGCAGCACCATTTCTTACAAAATAGATACATATGAGATAATAAAATAAGATCAATCTAAAAACTCGGTTAAGTGTGAGACAATTAGGGTATTAACCCAGAAAAAGCAGCAAGAGATGTGACTGATCATTTATCAAAAATTGTTTAGAAAGTAAATCACTGGACCTTATTTAGGGCTGTGAGAACCAGCTGGAATTACACATCCAAAGTGATACTTCTGAAATATTAAACTTTTCCCACTCACTAATTACAGAGCTACAAATTTTATAGATACTGCTAGCTGAAGTTACATCAGTCATTAAATAACATTAACCATGCCTCACTTTTCCTGAATTAAAGCACATATATTTGACTTTTTTTTTTAATTAGGAGTTAGAATTGCAGAAAAATATTGCTGTGTTATCTTTCAGCATATTTTTTTATCTAGACATTTATCCCATTCCATGTTTTATTTTCAGTGCTACAGTGATTTGGATAGTTATAGTCTTCTCCATCCTCTCCATCTCTTATCTCTAAAGAGCTTGATCTCGTAGCTCTCACTGCAGGCATTATTCTGGTTCCAGGAATGACTATTACAAAAACTGCAAGTATGTACTTATGTACACACGGCTGCCTCCGCTCAATAAGACTTTTATATTTCATCTCTCTTTGGGAATGACCTCAGCACTCCCAGTTTTAGACCATTGGATGGCTTTCAGTTAATTAAAGTTTTGTCATTGCCTTCAGCAGAAGCACAAAAGCTACTTTGACTGACATTTTCAATCTTCTCTATCACTTAGTAATCTGGGACATGTTTACTATTTAAGAAAAAAATCCACATCACTTTTTTCACAGGTTTCTCTTAATGACAAGCTAAATGGGAAAGTAAGGCCGTGGACAAACTGTATTTATGTACTCCTCTTTGCAGAGGAAAATCCATTAGATGCTAACTAAAAATGCCACCAACTCATTTACTTTACATTTTACAGGTTTCTATTATTTTGCTAATGAATGGACTCTGAAAAATGGAAGCAGAAACCAAAATTCTCCTCTGCTAATCCCTTGCAAACCTGGCAGTATGCCTTCAGCTCACTTGAGGGGCCTCTGCTCCCTCATCAAGGCTCTCAAGAGTTTAGTTTAATTGTACCATAAATCTGATCCACTGTAGCAGATCCCATCCTCATCCACACTCACATAGCGTATGTGTTATTAAAAATATTGCAATCAGTATATTCAAGAACTTTCTGGGGAGGGGCATTGACAAGCAACCACTACAGGAGCTCCCAAGCCTGCCACTATCCCCTGTGGGTCCTGCAAAGAGGAATCTTAGTCAAAACTCAGGCTACAGCTCTCTACTCACTCCAAGAAACAGCTGGATTGAGTCTGAGCAATGCAACTTAACAACACTTCGGAGCAAGGAAAGCAATAAAGAAAATCTCATTGAATTTTCTTCCCTATCCCCGGGCACAAAAATGGCAGATTAACAGCTTTAGCTCCCTCAAACAGTGGTAAGGCAGCAATGGTACGAGGTTTCTTACAAGGCTTTGTGCTGAAGTCAGTAAGTATAGAGCATACGGGGTCTTACCTGCTTTTTCCACCTAGTTAAGCTCCGGCTAACTGCGTCCCATGGTGCTGGCCATAGCAGGACCTGATGCTTGTAGCCCAGGGGGCTGATGAAAACAGGACTGAAATCTCCACTTAGGTAAAGGTCTTGCTCTTTTGGTGAGACAGTACTTCAGGGGACAATTGGAAACCCCTGGATCACCATTAGCTTTTCACTCATTCAATCTAGCCTCGTTACTGGTGAGGCAGGTGTGCTGTAGCATGAAAATAGATGGTCTGCTGTTGGCTGACTTTTGAAGCCTTTTGAATAACAGAGGGAATAAAACTCAGAGCAATGGAGAGGATTCACAGAGGCTTTAGTCCAGGATGTCACCCACTCTGGAATAAACTATGCAATTTATGGTGATATAAGAACAAGCCTTATGCCAAATCTCTGAAAAATCATACTCTATGTTATTTCTATATTCAAAGATTCCTTGACCATGTAACCAGCCACTGCAGCCTGAATTCCTTCTATTTCCCTTTGGTATTACAGTTAGAGACTCCTAAAAACGAGGTTTCTGTTAGTGCACTGTGGCTCTACAATGAATTCATGGCATTTGACATTCATAACTTCACATTTATAAAAATAGACTAGTCCATTAACAACCTTGTTAATAATGGTTCTAGAAAAGGATCTATTGCCTGAAGCAATACAATTATTGGTCAATAATTCCTCTTTAGCTGTCTGTATCACTACCGTTTTAGTTCAATGTTTGACTTCTTACCCTTTGATCTGCTAATTATCTTTTTACCCTCTGATCTTCTTTGAAATTCCTTGACAATTTGATCCATTAATTACAGTACCCGTATTCCCTATTTTCTGTAGAACGTGCATTTTTTCTGACCCTCTCCACCTCTCTTCGTACAAATATTTGCCGTCTTTCTGTTGGGTATATCTAATTCTGTAAATATATATTGATAGAAAATGCTATAAATAAAAGTATCTTTATGCTTTCCTTGAAATCCTTTGGACTTCATAAAAATGTCTTAATAGTTTGTCATAGACACAAATTTTTATGGAAATGGGCACTCATCTCTGGTAAATTCTTTGGCACTCCGTCTTCAACTACCATAAATTCTTAGATCTTTTTCAAATGTCAATAGAAGTTCATTGCATTTCCAACCCAGAAACTCTATTAAAAACATAGTTTCTGCTATATTCTGGATATATAATATAAAAAAGGTATTTTGTGATATAAGGCTTTCCTCACTTTATGAGCACAACTCATGAATTACTGCATTGCCAATTTCCTAGTTCCTTCTAAGACAGATGTAGACTTTCAGTGCAACCTAAATATGTTTGAGAGTGGTAGAATTTTAGCAGGATACACTCAGGCTGTTAAGTTGCACAGTGCAGAAATGATGATGCTATGGGAGGGGGACATTCCTGAGACTGGGAAGCAAAGGTATGGCAGTTGGAACACAGCCTCGGTGTTTGAAAGCCAGATTTCATTCATTTACTGTGATCAGGATAGCCTATAAGAATTAAAACCAGTCGCTTATTCTACCAGGAATCCTTTGACATGGTGCTAAAGGCGGCTATATAGCCATGTGACGGGCAGCACTGCTTGTGAGGAAAAGTGGGGCAGCGTGAAAATGGGGCTTACACTCACACATTAGGATACAAACCAGGCTGCCCGTTGGGAATTAGTGGTGGATGGCTTCCTTCTGGGCAGGTCAGGTAATTGGGCCAACCCAGGGTCTGGGAACACAGAGGAGCGGGCTCATGTCAGAGTCCTTCCTCCTACTCCTGGCTGACCCAGACCCACTATTCCCACTGGGACGTGCCATGGGTCAGTTCAGAAGGTGCTCGCTCACATACACCTTGTGCAGTGTAGTGCTGTGGTTTTACGGTGAAGTGGCTTACCCACGCACTTAAATTACCCATTTTGCAAACCTTGCAGATAAAAGCATGCAAGCTCAGAATGGCAGCAGTTCTTCCAGCCTGCTTCACAGAAGAAAGAAAGAGAGTGCCACCTGGGTCTCTTCAAAGTTTGTGCAAAAGAAGGACATACTTATTTAAACCTTCTGTGTCTCAGTTTGCCTATTGGTGGTGTGGGAATTCTACCATTAATATTTACCTACCTTTTTAACCTCAGAGAGAGCAGATTTAGTTCAGTACTGAGAGCTTGGGAAATCTCAATCAATAAAGCACAGCAAAACACAGGCTGTACGATTCTAAGTTTTATTCAGTTTTTCTGTGGCACTTAGGTGCAAATGCTCACTTAGTCCTTTGGCCAAAGTTACCAGCCATTTGAAGTAATAGTTTTGTGGTGTGTCTACTCAAGCGAACTCAACAACTTCTCATTCCAGAGAAACCTCTGCAGAGTTGCCAAATAGCTATCATTAATGTAACATTTTTCTTTTTGATCTCGTTTCTGCTTTAAAAATGATTGATTGAACACCTCTTTTCTTGTATAAACAATCTTTGCAGTTTTTAATAGAGAGGATTCATTTTAGCTTCTCCAGTGTAAAAAAAAAAAAAAATCTCCTTTCTGCGCATCCAATCCTTTTCAATCAGATTGCTCTTACAAACTCTGGGGTCTGTAAGGGCAAAATACAAGCTACCGAGTAGAAATATCTTCCTCTGCAATCCAAAGGAAAATCTCCTAAGAAATAACATTCTTCTCTCTCAATTTCAAAACAAAAGTGTGCTTATTGAATACAGTCTTGTCTAATCATATTGACTTATTCTTCCTTTTTTTCCCTTTTAGACCTACCTGATAGCATATAAGTTGCCATTTTTCACAATAGTTCTTAAACAGCTCACACTTCCTTGCATCACAAGGCACTTAACAGCTTCTCAGTAATCTGATTGTTCAATTGTCTGAATATTTCTTGACACAGAAAAGTGAAGTACAAGTTCAGCTTGAAATATCTTGAAATACAGTAGGCCATTTCACTGTAACCGAAGCAAGTAATGGAGAATTTGTAAAACAAAATGTAAAAAAATGAATTGTGGTTTGCAATAAATACGTGTACTGCTCCAAGGGTATTTCTGTTTGAATTATGGAACTTCTCATTCATTGTTTGGGAATCAGGACTTATCTGCTTGACTTCACTTTATAGTCCCCTAGCCAGGTATCTTAGGTGCTTCTGAGACACACTATAATTCAATACTATATGGAGAAGCTCAGTTCATTGATTGATTGTAAATCTCAGGTTTGCCAAACATAACCAGAAAGGTGGTCAGAACTGCTGATGATGTCGTTTTTCTTCACTACCACCTGTATGATGAAGGAAAACTTTTTGCTGCTTCCTTTGGTGGAACTTGGTCTCATCAAGTATACCAACCAAGCAACGTCACCACCAACAAGATTAAACAGCTACCGAACTTCAAACCGGGATTTATGACTAACCTGAAATGTACACTAGTAAAATAAACTCATTAATCAAGAAAGTCGTCAAAGAGAAGCACCATTTCATCTAGTCAAATAGCCTCTCTTTTTCTGTGTGTGTGTAATGCTTATCCCAGTCAATATTTAGATTATTAAAATCCAGCAAGCTACATAATGTGAGCACATACATTTTTTTCTACAGCGGAATCCCGAGTTCACCTGCTTGTGATTCTTTTTAATCTCCAGTTTCAGTCGAGATTCACGTAACCAAAACAGTCAGATAATTTTCCTTTGTCATTAATATCTCTCACTAATAACTAAGTAATCTCTCTGTCTTCCTTTTGTATCCCTCTAGCAAATTGCACCAGGTAGTTTTTCAGTTACTCATGTATATTTTCCTCTTTCCTTTCTATTTCTTGCTTTGCCTCTCTGTGTTGCCTGGGCTGCTATTCAGTGTTACGAAATCTTAAGAAATCTGCAGGATTCCCCTGTAATTGTTTTGCTTTATCATAAAAAAAAAAAAAAAAAAAAAAAAAAGACAAGGTGATTTGCCAGCCAGGGTGTTCCCATACACAGAATTCACCTTCAGTCCATTTCTTAACAAATATCATTTTGCTTTTCCTACTACTCAAAGTTGCTTATAACTGCTAAAGCTTCAGCGTAGCAGAGCTTATCCCAGCTCTTGTGTTTGCCCTTTTATCTCTGAATAACAATTAAAACCCAAGATTTTGATAAAAATTTATTATTTTATTTTCACTCATTTCTTCATTTCATTCTGTAGGATTTTTTGTTGCAAATAGGTTAAATATTTTGCACGAGAAACCTCATCTAAATGTGAATGAAGTCAATGAAAGCCTTTCGGTTTGGCGTTATAGGCTTTAAAGTGAACCCTAATTTAGTAGCTGAGCTAGCCCTCACTCTTGCAACAGAAGTCAATGTAGAGATCATGCTTTGACACACACAAACTCCAAAACAATTTAAGCATGTATTTATAACTAAGATGAATGTATGAGTAATATCATCTCACACATGCCCAAGAACTGCAGTGTTTTGTTGACTATAACCTTCACCACAGGAAGATCTAGAAAAGAGTGAGATGCCAACTTTGCTTTTGTAGCATACAGGATTGCCTCTCCTGTTACTGCTGGGAGGGGCACAGACTTTAAATATTGTTTATCACTGAAATGTTTAGACATCCTTCCTCTATTGTTTTCTTCCTGTGCTATTTAAGCAAGGAGCTTTATTTGAATAAGAAGTCTTTAACCTCATCACAGTGTTGGGTTTTTTTATCTTCTCAACCTTCTTATTCATTATTATAAGATCCGGTGATTTTGCTGGCCCTGCCTTAAGTTTAGCTGGTATTTTGCCTTTTGATGAAGACAGCTAGGGAGGAAGCATTTGGGAGGAAGCATTCTCCAAACAGAGCTGGGACTCTTCAGCACAAAAAAGAGAAGGCTGAAGTAGGATCTTATTAATGTATATAAACAGCTGAAAGGAGGGTGTAAAGAGGGCAGAGCCAGGCTCTTTCCAGTGGTGACCAGTGACAGGACAAGAGGCAATGGGCAAAAACTGAAACACAGGAACATGAGGAAACACTTTTTTGCTGTGATGGTGACTGAACACTGGAACCAGTTGCCCAGGGAGCTTGTGGAGTCTCCACCCTTGGAGATATTCAAAAGCCATCTGGACATAGTCTTTGGCAAATGGCTCTAGGTGGCCCTGCTTGAGCAGGGAGGTTGGACCTCCAAAGGTTCCTTCCAACCTCAACCACTCTGCAATTCTGTGAAACATATCCATTAGTTCAGTGCCTCAACATGCAGGATATCAGAACCGAAACATGAGGATGCCAAGTGCCTTCGAGGCCACAGTAGAATGAATATGTGTTGCCAAGACCCAGTAAAAAAAAAAAAAAAGACGTAAGTTATATTAGATTGACAGGCTGAGAGAATTGGGGATGTTCAGCCTGAGGAAGAGAAGGCTGCGGGGAGACCTGATTGTGGCCTTTCAGTGCTTAAAGGGGGCCCATAGGAAAGACTGGGAAAATCATTTTAGTAGGGCCAGCTGTGACAGGACAAGGGATAATGGTTTTAAACTCAAGCAAGGTGGGTTTAGACTAGATATAAGGAAGAAATTCTTTACAATGAGGGTGGTAAAACACTGGTAGGGGTTGCCCAGAGAGGTAGTGGAGGCCCCATCCCTGGGGACCTTCCAGGCCAGGTTGGACGGGGCTGTGAGCAACCTGATGTGGTTAGCGGTGTCCCCGCTCCCTGCAGGCTGGGTGGCCTCTAGGGTCCCTTCCAACCCAAAACATTCTATGATTCTATGATATCCAGTGGGGTTCCCAAACTGCATAGCACCCCAAGTATCATAAGATTTTGATCAATTTTTTAAACGTCTTTTCTCTCTTGCCAAGCCTCTTGTCTCATTCTGCTTGATCTCATAATTCTATAATAAGAAATAAATGTACCTTTGCCAATTTCTATGAACTGAAAAATAAACCTGTAACTTAGGACATACTTGGAAATGTTTACCCCATGAAGACTGTCATGTCCCTTTGAATTTAATGGGAGTTGACACTGAATTCAACGAAGTGCTAATTTCCCTCTCAATTTCACTAGCACTTTCTCTGGATTTATTATGTCTGCGATTTCACACAATGTCTGTAAATAGTGTTATAATACAGCCGTCAAGCCAGGCATAGTATTTTAATCGAGGAGTTAGAGATGCTGCCTCCAGTTCACATCTGCAATGGATAATCTGGATTCAACGCTCTTGAGATCTGTCTTTTATTATTAATTGGTTTCATTTATTTCTAGCAGCTTCTTATAATTAGAAAGGGTGAATCCCCCTCCTTTAGGGAAGTATCAATAATATACTAGAAGACAAGATTAACTGCTGCACAAGGGCCTTTTAAACCAGAGGCATCTCAGCAGCTTCATCTTGCTCTTGCAGGGCTTGTGTTAGGAGCAGCCACACGGTACCAAGCCTCATCGTGGGATGATACATCCCTGCCTCCGTAGTTCTTCCCTTCTCACGAATGGTGATGTGTGGCCCTGCAAAGTCCAGTGTGTTAGCTGGTGATCTTTTGGAGGTTACCTGCTTTGCAATGGCTTCAACGCTGTGATGAATATTAAGATGGTAAATCATAATTGTCTAACAGTAGACTTAAGAATATGGATTTTTTTCCTTTTTTTTTTTTTTTCTTTGTTGGTGTGTGTAAGTAAATTGGCATCCACAGGATTACTGCAGTCCTGGATCATATGTGGTAGAGACTTCTTGGACTTTAAATTCCTCTAGTTCCTTCATAAGCAGCCTTGCAGATCTGGCAGGGGAAGGTTTTAGCTTGTTATCCTTCTAATCCTATCGCAGTGCTTGCTGCCCTCAATAGTTGTCAAGCAAGCAGGTGCCTGCAAGGAAATGGAGTCAGATATCTGATTACAGTCTCCGCTGCGCTCTGAGGAGTGATGAGAAGAGTTATACTGGGCTAGATGCAAGCGGGAAACGGACAGAGTGAAGCTGCTCTGGTCGAAGATGCTCCTCCCCAGCCTGGCACAGTGACAGACCTGTCCCTCGGCCAGCAAACGAGCTGCGAGTTCAGAGAAAGGCAAAGGTGCTGTGCTGGCAGGGAGCAAAATCTCTTCTCTGCTTCGGGGTCTCAAGAGAGGGAAGCTAATGTAAGAACTAATGTCTCCTGACCTCTGCCAGGAAAACTGGATGGCCCTTGCTAAACTGTTTTTCTGTTTTTAGTTTCAACAAGCTGTCTCCATGCAGCAAAGCCCTATTAACATCAACTGACTTATGTTGGTGCTTAAAGCTACCCAAAAAATAAGTGCTTTGCTGAAAAAAGATGGAGTTAAGCTGAAGCACTTTGCGGCATAAGTTCTGAGTCAATATTTTAACTGGGCTGTGTAATTTCTCTCCGGTTAATGTGAGGCACCTCCTTGTGCCTTCGGTGCAGAATAGTCTTATACATATCATCGGGAAGACTGTGCTCATCTTATGCCTCACTACGTCTTATTATGAAATTATAATGCCACTCTATAACCTTGCTGGAGGGAGAGTTTCAAGCTAATGCAAGAAAGCTGGCCTCCCATACTGATGAACAAATATTTTAAAGTAGATATCTCTGAATATCCATCCAGTGCCTCAGTGCAGCCAGCCTCAGTGGATTTCTGTTGTTTATCTTAAGAGAGCTGGAGTTTATGTGTTGAACTATTACCACCCAGTCCAAGAGTCTGCTTGGAATTTTAGAAACTTACTTCTTGCAGTTTTATCTTATATGACAATTGTCATGTTGCCCAACCGTGTTGTTTACACATTTCAAACCTGAAATTATACAAGATTATGGACTGTAGAGCAATCTCTGGGAAATATTTTGCACGTTTGTTTGTTTCTGATAAAAATTTGCAAAAAGTTCAGACCGACTCCTAGTTAAAAAACGTTAAAATACAAAATTAAACAGTCTGTGCTTTTTAAAAGCCTAATCTGGTCTGAGCTCTTCAAAGCAGGAGAACTTCAACAGTGCAATAAGCAGTCAGACATTCCCTCTGAGCCTGATAAAACCGACTGACGTCTGCAGGGAACTATGCTACTGTAGGAATATTGTACCTCCTCCATCACAGCTAGCATTGCATACACAGTCCTCGAGCCAGCTTGAAAATGTTCAGGCAAGATACTACCAGTCTCTTTGACGATAACCACTTGTCTCATGTAAAATACCTACGTAGACAGCACTACATGCTCATAATAGATATAGGCACAGCAGATTTTTTTCCTATGCTGTGATAGTCGGGATGCCTTATGGTCCGAGTGACTACCGAATATGTGCAAGTATAGGGAGAAGGAAAATCTATGGGAAGTTGTAAAAGCATTAGGTGCAGTCTCTGAAGTAACTGAAATAATTCTGTGGAAATTATTCTACCTTTCTCCATGCAGTCCCAACATTTGTATTTCAGTACCAAAAAAGTATATTCGGAAAGCAGACTGGCATAATTACAGTACAGAGAAACCTGTAAGAAATGGCAAAATGACACTAAAAAGATAGCCACTGGGAATAACACAGGCAAAGATAAAAAAGAAAATAATGTTATTTGTACAAAGAAACATTTGTGTGTAACAAATGCAGAAAGGAGAACTCTGCTAATTAAATTCACTGCAGAATTGTTCTGCTGACCTGTGCTGTATATTAGGAGGAGTTCAGCTAGGACACTTTCAACGTGATCCATATTATTTACTCTGTAACTGCTCTCTGGGTGTGTAGAATTTAAGACTTTAGATTTTGCTTAGAACTTTGCTAAAAAATCTGCATTATTTTAAAGCATGAGCACGATGACAATGTTAGGTTTTGCCTTTGCAGAGATGGTCTGAAAGGTGCTCTCCAGAGCAAGTGAAGATAAGCAAATGGGCTTGTAAAATGCAGAAACATCCTTGGAGTTTGTAGAGCTCCAACGCTCATTCCATGCTTCCTCTTACTTAAACAATAGGAAACACCAAAGAGGAGGAGAAGAAATATTTTCTGAGAAAAGTGTTGATAATGTGTGTAGCTGGGCAGCAGCCCATCACGTTTTCTGGAGTGCTTGCCTTGTGCGGGCACGGAGCTGAGGGGCATCTCTCCTCTCCGTCACCTGCTGATCCCAGTAACTTGAGCAGTTGCATGTTTTCTTAAAGTCCTTTCAAGTGGAGATCAGTTATCTCCACACCTCATTTCTGGAGTGGTTTCTGTGTGCTCCGTGCCAGTAGAAAGCAGCTGCAGCGTTCCTGCTCCGCTCTGTCTCTCCTGGGGGCTCCTTCGGTGCCCTCCCTCCATCCCAATATGCTTTACAAGGGACACCGAGATACAGGAATGGCACGTCTCAAAGTGCTGGAGGAAATCTGGGGATCCTGAGGTTCCTGTTTGAACTGTCATGCCATCCCCACTGACACGACCCCTACTTTGGTCTGGCCCAGAAGAGAGGAGCGGAAGAAATAAAAATATTATTTAGCATGCCTGCAGGGAGGAGTTCCATATGCACGACTTGAATATAGCATGTTCAGGCAGCCCAAGCATCCTGAATACTAAAATCAAAGAGGACAGCAAATTGAACAAGTGTTTTATTTAAGATGTTGTAAATTGGGCTTTTCTGCTAATTTTCCCTTTCGCTCACTCGAGCCCCAGTTTACTTGACCTGTGTTATGCTACACATTTCCTGATAGAAACACCCCAGATAAGCCTCTCACCAGCAGTGGCCTTGGTTATCTGGGTCTCTCTGGGAACAGAAATGCGCTGTCGGAATCTGAAAAAAAAGGTCTGCTTAATGTCAGGGAGTATGCCAAATTATGTCATGAGAAAAGGAGAAAATCTCTTGGTGTTATTTTATTTTTTGAATAGGCTAAAGCAGGAGAGATAAAAAGCTGTTTATCAAAGGCAAATACAGAAATAAAATTTTGCTAGCCACTAAGGTGCATCACTATGTGCAGAATAGGTAGATTGTTCTCAGAATTTTTAATTCAGTTATTTGTTCTGGAGTCTATGGTTATCACCAGCCCCGCATCACTTCTGCTGGCTCCAACAGGACCATAAACAGTTTGGGACCAAGAGCCGGAGCCTCTCTTTTCGACTTTGTGCTATGTGCAAGGTGGTTTTAAGAGGGTAAATATTTACAAAGCTGCAGAGACAGGATAACAGAAGCAAGAAGGGCTTTGCCTCTCAGGCAATGCATCAAATCAAACTTTTCATAAAATTTTCCAGATGGGCAGTATCTTTGTTATTCACAGATTATCCATGTGCGTTCTGGGCCCAATTCCCCTGATGAATTCCTGTTTCAGTGCATCCCGATAGATTTGTTTCTGTCTACCCTTCACACGTTTCAATTTCCATAACATTTTTACATTATATATAAGATACCCATAGTCTGCAAAGGGATAGCCTGATCAAGAAGAGAAAGAGATTATTCTCTTTGCTCGTCAAAACAAAAAGAAATAGCAATTCTCCTTTTTTTTTTGCTTGTGGACTGACAATATGTGATAGAAACAGAAACACAGCAAGTATACTCATTTTTCTGTCTCTTAAAGCTAGATATGATTCTTATGAAAAGTTCTCAGTGCTTTCTAGCTGGTGGAACAGCTCAGTCTAAAATATATTAAAGACATTTGTAACTACTAAAGGGGAAAAAAAGTAAAAGCAATGGCAGCAATAAAAATGTTGTTTATAAAACAGGGATGTTTAAAGCATTTAGACTGATTTATCAGTTCTGGTACAAACATTTCTCTTCATCCTTTTGAGCCTCAACATAATCTTCACTTTTGGAGCACCAAAATCTTTTCCTCATGATATTTTTTCCATGGTTCTTCACTCCAGACTTCCAGTACTGGAAATCCAGACTGGACCAGAAATAGAAATTACCAGCTACCACAATGAGAACTGCCATCACTGCACTCCCAGTCCATCTAAAATCAAACCCTACATACCAGGATGGAGCATCAGTGAAGTCCAAGTCTGAGTCCTAGTCAACATGGGGCTCATTTTTTTCAGGAACAGTATTCCCAAAATACTATGGCCATTCACACCTATAATTGATTAACTGTAGGCATGATGTTACCCTGACACGTTAACCATTTCATATGAAACATATCCTTTGGCTCATGGTACCGTCAAACCTTTGGGATCTTTCTTCCATTTAAGAATACTTAATGAGTATTTTTAGGAGTTGCCCCTACACCCTTAAAGATCTCCCTTGTAGATGTGGACTGATTTTGCAAAAGAGTTACAAATTGTGTATGAGAATGTTGTGCTACACAGCCTCAACAGGGCTTCATGTGAGCTCAGGAATTGCCCCAAAATAGAGTTTATTGCAGGCATCACAAGTTGAAAGATGGCTTCTTGTTTTCCAGTGTGTTAGTGCCAAATACCATGTATATGTAAATGATGACGATAAAAATTTACCTGACAAACAGACAGTAGGAAAGTTAGATGAGTATTTCTTAGTGTGGGGTTGGCTTTTAGATTCCAAAAAGAGGAATATAGGCAGAAGGATGTGAGTATTTGATCCTATACAATATGTTGTTCTTTCATACTTAGATAAAACAGCAAAAGTTTTTAATATTCAGCAATTCTCTTGACGGCTGTAGAGTCTTCATGACAAATCAAAAGTTCCTAAATGAAGCATTTGTGTACAGTTTTTTAGTGCATGGTTAGTCACAAAGATACAAAATACGATGGGAAAACAGCGTATGTTAACAATAACTGCAATCTATTTGATGTAAATGGTTCAGTTGTGTGCCAGGCTACCAGTACTCCTGCTTCAGATCATGTTGCTTAACATTTATAGCAAGTATTTGTTTTCATCAGATAAATGTAAGTAACATAATCATGAGGCAATGAAGGCAGTAGATTGGTACTTTCCATATTTTTTTAATGCAGCTGTTTTTTACCCTTTTTTGCTGTCTAAGAGGATCCACTTGGGAATTCTGACTGTAAGGATTATTTTTTTCCCCTGTCTAGCGGTACTAGTGGTTAATAAAGTAAAGATCTGAAAAGCTGTTATTAATAAAGTATCTTTTATTTTATTGCTTAGCTTTTATTCATTTTTCACACACACATAAAAGAGAGCAAAGAGGAAAAAAGTCACCAAGATGTACATGAACACAGAAATAACCTGTAAAGTCTTAAAAAAAGATTGTCAAGGTAATAGAGATAACACTTTTAGATTGTAAGGATGGAGGGTGAAGAAACATAGAGCCTTTGGGAAAGGAAAGTTCCCTTTAAACCTTTTCCCACCGCTTGCTCTACAACAATGATCTTCTTTTGGTTGCAACATTTAGCTGTAACGTAACTTATTCCGGCAGTAACGCCAGTTCAGTTGTCTCAAGGGCCATGTACTTCCTAAGATACTGCATACAATAAAACCTTTGGTTCAGGTATAAGTTATACCAAGCACAGAAGAGCTATTGTGTGTATACCCTGCAATCGCCTCTAGCTGGTAGAGGTCTAAGAAAATAAGTCCTTGTTCATATCTTGATACGTCACCTATTTCTAAAGTTGACCTGGCAGCACTAGCAAATAATGCAAAAACTGGAGGATTAAACCAAATACATTAAAGACAATATAGTTGAGCTTCCCTTTCAAACACGAGTGCTTTGCAAGAACTCATCTCCATGGCTCAATCCCACTGCCTTTAGGAGAAACTTTGCATTGCATCCTCATATCTACAGACCACCTCTCCTAGACAGCCTTGGAGATTTAGAGTTATAGCAGGTATCTAAAATGCCTACAGCTTGTTTGGGGAAGAAAATGAGAAGGGGAAGTGAACAAATATTACTCAGTTGGGGATAGTGTATTCCTGCATAGGTAAGTTCTTTTAACAGAAAATTAATTGGCATGCAGTTACGCAAAGCAAAATGAGTAACAACAGGGTTTATGAGGCCAACAAACACCAAGTGGCAACTACCGTGTATTGATATTTCCTAAAAACTTCTAAAATCAGGTGTTTTATTGCAAGATAAAATGCAGGAGATACCATAATTGCTACTTTTAAAAGAGATATGGGAAGCACTTTGCCGCCAATTTGTCAGAAATGTGGGCTATATAACTATATAGCTACAGTTACCATGGTTGCCATCTTTACAGTGGATGCTCTCATGCTGTGGCAAGCAGAAGAGGGACAAGCTGCCCGTGGTAATAAATTCCCTCCTCATCAGAAAACCTAATGAGAGGCTGCCTGTCTCTAAGCACCCGTGAGGGTGCATCTCCATCTGTGGGGGTGCAGATGGCGGGGAAGGGGATGGCGGGGCAGTGCTGGTGGGTCACAGTGCTCGTAGTCATTTGGATCTGGATAATCTGCATCTGAGTCTCTTTTGATGTTTTTTGCTTATCAATGCAGTGAGTTTTTTAGATCTCACTGAATTCTACTCAGTGTTTTGAATATTTCTTGCATCTTTATTATATTGCTTGTGAATATGCTAGGTAAAAAATAACCCCTGCCCTCGAGATGCTATAAAATGTAGTTGTTGTCCACTTGCCAACATTGTTTGACTTCTCTTGCTTATGAATTTGTCTGCAGGTGTGCACCCTTGGATCTGGTCCAGTATACAAAACATTTTAAAAAATATAAAATAAATCATAAAGGACTTCCATAAATATAGCCCTTTCATCCCACCTCCTTTTGAAAAAGTGATGAGAGTGAAAAAAGTGAGGAAAAAAAAGGCTCTGCAACCAACCCAGAGCAAGAAGAAATAAATTAGGACATAACCTCATCCTGGATTTGAATGTTCAACAAGAGGAACTAGTACAAGATGTAGAAAAGAACTAGGAAGAGTAGAAGTAGGTCTCATTTAAAAGTACATTCCAGTCAAAAATACCTCCCAAGTTTCATGTCAGCCTTGTAGTTTTCCTCTAAAAAAAGAAATCAAGTGAGCAATAGTTATTTAATAACAGAGTGACCTATTTTGGAAATAAAATTAATATGGAAGTGTTCTGAGAATAGGAACAGTTTTTACGAACCTTTCTCCACCATTTCATGGACCAGTTCTATGATGACCATTTAACAATTCTTACTTTGACTCTCTGGGCATATGTCACAGAATCCAAGCTAAATTTCTGGTGTTTGGGCTGAAACCTGCTTGATTATGTACTAAGTATTAAATTCCTATTAAAATTTTTTCCATATCATATATATTATTTTTAGAACAAATTTCCACACACTTTTTCCTTTAAACAAGATGTAGTCACAGAACTTCAGAACCTCAGAAACGTTTGGACTAAATAAAAACAATGGTGCAACTCCAATGGAGTTAATGAGGTAGACCTAGGAGAGATCCTGATTTAGAATGCTCAGGTTTTAAATGGAGACATCGGAAACACTGTTCAGTGAAAAACAGCAAAAACAAATGTATAATGATTGACTTCTAGAAAAGACTGGTCTTATGAAACCTGCTAAGAGATCAATAAGACTGATTGACTTTGTCACATGCTTATCTGTTATACCAAATTATTTGTAAGCTTTGCACAAGATATGCTAGCACCAAATATTATTCTAATACATCACTGGAGGTAGGCTGTTTTCCAAAATAGAAGTACAATTAATCATTATTAGCATGAAGAAGCTGCTGATATTGTACATTAATAATATGATGTTAATGTTAATAAACCAATCACTGTAGTGTTGATCTATTGAATGCAATGTGGTGAATACATTGTGCCTTTGGTAAGCAATGAATGTGATTTACCAATTCCTGTGTACAGCTCGCTGTTTGGGGATAAAACTAACATGATTAGACAATGGAAAATGTTTTCCTGAGATGAGATTTTCAGCATTGTCCTTTACCTTCTTTCAAAAAACAAGAGAGGCTCTGTGTACAAGGAACAGACAAAGATCCGGCTTCGGTAGAAATATTAATGGATGACTAGCAATAAGAAATAGTGCAACTGTATCATGTGTCTTTACTGTACAGAAATGCAATATTTCTCATAATAACTTTAGTAATTTTCCTAGGACTGTTTATAAGGAAGAACCTGAATAAAATTATTATTTGAGTTTGTTTATATTTATCTCTGCCTTTCTCTAGCAGCTATATCCTTCTCCCTGATTACCCTGAGTATACAAATATTTCTGCTCCCTGGGCAATCACTCTTTTTGTCTACAAACAGGGCTCCTGAGCACCAATAATTTCCAAATTATTTCCATGGACATCTGTCTTAGTAAAATGTTACTCAAACACCAATAGCCCCAGTCCTAAAAGACGAGTATAAGCAATACCAAAGCAAGCTTATTTAGATACAACACTTAGCAGAACATTTGCCATTAATTTAATACTGTTTCCAAGGGTCTTGGTTCCATGACACTGCCGTGACTCACCATTATTATATGTGTGATTAAATGATACTAGATGATGTTGAAGCTTTAGTCTAAGCATGGGCCCTTAATCAAATCCACAGATTCAAGAAGAGACACAGATAGGGCTTAAAAGACAGACTGGAGGGTCCTAAGGTGGAAAATAGCAGAGATGCTGAACTTTATACTTAGCCAGTTCTAAGGGATTGGGTTTTGTTTGCTGAGTAGTTTCTTTAAACCTCATATTTAAAATGGCTCCTTTCCCTTTTTCTCCCCAGTCACACTTACAATTTCTTTTCAGATAAATATAGATAAACTGTATATTCTAAAAACTCAGACCAATATTGAAAAAAATGGGTGGGTTTTGATTTAGCAGTTATCTTTCGGTAACAAGGTTGAGAAACAGGATTTATCAGAATCTGTTGTAGGCTCATATTTGATTGCTGGATTGCACATGACATGAAAAGATTTGACAGGTTTTTAGTAATCAGGCTTGTCAGAATTTTGTGGAAGGCTTTGCAGTCTCTGGCCGCCATGCTGATGAGTGCTAGAGATGCCAAAGGGCTCTGGCTTTGTATCTATTACACACAGAGACAATGTCGGGTTTTGAAATAATTTCTGTGTTTCATGCATAATCTCATGACACGGAGAGGATTGGGAGTTCAAAAGCCTGTATTCTCTTTCATCACTTTTATTACAGGCCAGAAATTTTGTTTAGCCAAAAGATTCCTTAAAGCGTAGTAGAGTCTGTGGATAAAAACACCATGACAAATTCATCAATGTTCTCCAAAGTTTTGTAACATACTTCTAAAAAAAAAAAGAAAATTAATTAGCTGATGGGCAAGATCAGGAATATCACATAAATATGTCTGTTTAAATCTCAGTATTGGACAGCAGTGGTTTCTGCTGCAAAATACAATAATATGTCATTCAGTGACATTTTGAAAAGTGCTGGATGGAAAGCAGTCTCTGTGCTTTTGCCAGATTTTATTTTATGTAGGCCTATTTCTGATTTTGCTGACTATATATTAAGCAGTTTTGACAGATAAATACTGATGTTTTATTTTCGTGGAGATTATAGAGTGGCATGCTCTAAAGTCTGGTGAAGTAGATTACTTAAACCACTATTACTTCTAGTGGATTTTTATTATTATTTGGATTTTCCAGAATCATCATCTTGCGTCTGCTGTCCTTTCCCTTCTGTCAACTCTGGCAAAAACTGATATCCAGGTGACTTGTCTGAATAAAATAAGTTTTTCAATTCCTAGGCTACCATTTCACTCCAACTTCATGCTTATGAAAAATGGAGGAGTTTGGGTCATGCCTTCAGGCCGTTGACACTGTTCTGCAACCACTGCACAGCAACGCAAAGGAGAGATTATTTCTTGTTGTATTTTCATGAACTGAATGACATTGCAACATGGCTTGACTCTTACTCTTCATCAAGTCATCCTGGATATTAAAAAAAAAAAAAATTAGTCGTTACAAACTAATGTTATTTTCCCTTTTAGAGGCAGGTCAGATATGATAATCCATTTATCCACAGACATTTTTTGAAAACCTGCATACGTAGGCAGAGGCAGACTCCCTTTGAGAATGTTAGCTTTGCAAGTAGCATCATGATTTCCTTTCGCTTGTGTTTATCCTTTCTGATTCCACCTGAGAAGAGAAACAATCACACCAAAATACTATGATAAAACTTTTTTCCTGTCTTCTCTTTGGTGGAAACGTTAACATTCTGATTAAATCTTCCAGCTGAAGAAATAGCTTTCAACCAAATGGATAAACATTCGAAATGTTTTTATCTGGTTGGGGAAGCTTTGACATAAATTTCAATAAGCAACAGATAAAGCTCTAAATCTGTACTTGTGTCTTCGTTGCCACCACAATTTCCCTTCCAAGTCCCCAGTAACCAGGACTATGCAGCCACCTTCTCTGCCTGTAACAGGCCCACGATCTCACAGGTGGTTGTGGAGGTATTTTGTTATTTTAATGGCACTTTTTCTGAGCTCCTTTAAATTGATGGCTTATGACCATATTGTCCCTGCCATCAAAGACTTGGTATTCAAGGACTATGCTGAAGGACTTGCCTCCAAACCAGAGAGTTATATAGAGGCAAAAAAATCGCAAATACAATAACAGATGGTTTATATCAGCTTGACAGCATCGGGTTTGGCCAGAACCCAAAACAACAAACTTCTGAGTTGGAAGTTTGAGCTGTTGTTTGAAGTTAGGAGCCGAGGCTCAGGAAGCTCTAATGCTTTGTAGCTGATCCACATGTATGTGGTAGGGACATCTAACGTGAGGTTAGAGTAGTGCTCCAGGCAGGTCAGTGTCAAAATAAGGTGAAGAATGATCTAAGAAAGCAGCATGGATTCAGCTAAGGAGATGGGAATGATATTTTAAATTAAACACCAGTATGCAAAATAAAAGGAGTGGACTGATGATGTAGAAATGGCTAGAGAAGCTTCATTTACACAGGTCTTTTGAGGAAAGACTGGTTAGAGACTTCAGCTATACTCACACTTTTACAGAAATTATTTTCACTTACTACCAAAGAATTAAAATATTTTAAGCACACAATGTGCACGTGTTGTTTAGGTTAGAAGTTTTTACAAGTGTACCCATGAACATGTCAGATCGGTATAACTTATTGATGACCTGCCTGATGGAGACTTTCTGAAACTTCAGTTCACCACAAATATAAAAACTAAACCCAGCATGTTCAAAAAGAACATGCAGAAAAAAAAAAGACAATCCTCTTTTCCAGCTATCTGTAAGAGCAAGTCTTGTAAAGGCATTAAGAGGTTCTGAATCAGGCCCGAGTCAGCAATTCAAAATTAGAGTTTGCAAATTTACCAGTAATTGGTACTGCATCAACAACAAATACATCTTGGTTTTATTATCTTTCAGCATTTGTCATGCACAGACTGGAAAATGTCCCTAAAATTTCTCATCTGACACAGAAACCACACCATCTATTCTCTCCCTTCAGAAAGACAAGGCTATTAGAAACTAATAGGGTCTTTCAGGAATTGAAGATTTCCCCCCATCTAAGATGTTTTCCTTCATCCCCCCCAAAGGAGGTTTTTTTTTCTGTTCTGCAAATATGTAATGTCCTTGTAAAAGACCTTTTACTGTACAGATGAAGCAAACTACCTCAAGGAAAAAGGAAGAATGAAAAAGTGGGTTCATTTTCTTTTTCTGGTGCAAGTCCACTATGGTGTTTGGAGTCATAGCTGGATGGTCCAGCAGAGACCCTGGAAAATGAAAACCAGCCAAAGTCCCCACGGAGGAGGGATGTGAAGGTAGCTTTTAAGTTTCTTTCTGTGAATTCCACGTTGCAGCCATGGGCTGCATGAAATCTTCTCTTAATCTAAAAATATATGGGATTAAGAGTTCTATGGGCAGCGTGACCAAAAGACAAGAGATTTGATGCTACCCACATAATTTCCTAATATGCTTTTGATTTATAAACTGCTGGGCTTTAATCATAGTGGCTTGGGTACTGCTGGTCTCAAGGTGGACCTTTGGTCTTTTTTTGACTGTTGCATAAAACAAATACTGAATCTTGAATAAAGGCATTCTCCAAGGATATCTTGTTATCTTACTGCCCAAAGGAGGATTTGGTTTCAAGATCCTTGTGTGGGGTACAGCTAGCTACATCCTTGGAAGAGAAGGGAATTTTGTCCTCTGATAGATCTGATCTTTATCCTTGGCAAGTGCATGGTACCAGAGAGGAGGAATATCTTTCCTTTAAGTACTCCACCAGAACTGTTGCACCTGGCTAGAAAATAAAACCAGTAGTCAAGAAACCCAGGTTCAAGGGAAATATATACAGGAAGGGAATGGGTAGTCTCAAATTTCTAAGCAAAGCAGTGGAAAATTAGGACTTGGTCTTGAATTCCGAGACACTCTGTTACTGAGTTGCCTCATACACGCCTCATCACTAATATTGTACCAAAAATGACGTCTTCACTGAAGCCTCACTGAAGATGGAGGGACCAAGAAATGCTTGAACTGTAATTCTGAAGCAGTATCTCTGCATTCTTAAATCACAGTGTTTAGATGCTGATTACAAAATATCAGTGTTCTATATTTTTGTGAAAAGTCCAAATTTCCAAACCCTCTTTTCCAAAAATCTTTTCTGCTGTTGTTTAGATTTCACCTACTTTTAATTTTGTGAAAGTGTCTTATGGTATAAATAAATAACAAGCTACCTGGGATTTTAAAATTTTCATGTCTTCCATTTCAGGTATTGTTGTTCTGCTCCCAAAGGGAAATTTTATCCTCCCTGCAGCATTTGAGGACTCTCGTACAGAACACAGCCAAATGCAATTCTCTTCTTTCTCTTTCCTTTTTTTTTTCATTTTCTTTTTTTTCTTTTTTTTTTTACAATTCTCTTCTTTCTCTTTCCTTTTTTTTTCATTTTCTTTTTTTTTTTTTTTGGTGTTTTTTTTTTTTGTTTTTAAAGAGACCAGGCCATCAGGGGAGTTTCTGACAAACACCTTCTTGAATTTATCATATATGCAACTAACCATGAATTGAGCACAGTTTCATCCTCCCAGGTTTGGAGCAGCACGTGCTCCACACTGCGGTGAAATCAATTGCTTTCCCAGGGAAGCAAAGTGGTATTAAAGTTTCTAACTGGGCACAATATCACCTTTCAGCAAGATAATCTCCAGCCTTTCTCTGAAGCTCATTCTATAATATGATTTGTACTTTACTCCCCTCTTGTGAACAGTGCTCTGAGCTAATACTGATTGGATCTGGCTTTTATTTTCTAGTTCTGCCACTGAGCAGGTTACGCCACCCCTTTGCCCATTCCCCCTTCTATTTTTTCCCTACTTCGCCTGTTTTGACTGCCAGCTCTTTGATGTACCTGCGATGTGTCTGCACAATTCCCGGAGTAGCAGGACCGTGATCTCAAACGCAGGTATGAGGCACGGCTATCAGGATAGCAAAGAATTAAAAATGAACAGAGCTTTTCCAGGCAATAAATTTTTCTTGGGTGAAGCAGAAGGAGCCAAACTTGTTTTCAATAAGAGACACCCTAAAACTGAGAGAGATGAACCAGTAAAGCTAACATTTACAGTTCCACAGCATAAGGGTAACATTACTGTTTTCAATTTCATATGTAAATAAAGAACGAATTAGCATTTACTGTTTGAAATAGGAATGTGCCTGGTATTGTGCCATTACCAGAGCTTATTGTCCTGTACTCCAGAGCTGGAGTGGGAAACGACAGTGTGTTAAGGCTGTTAGAATATGTACTACACTGCTGGATTTGTGAATTCTTTGTGTTACAATTAATTCCATCCCTGTAAAAACCCCTTTTCTTGTTTGCTTTATTCTTTTTTTTTTTTTAATAGTTAGCCAGCAATTAATTTTTTAATCAAGATTCAGAGACAGTGTTATACTGGTTCACGTCTAATAACGAGCATTATATGACTACCAGGGAAAGTGGGTGTTTGCTTGTCTTTTTGTTCTCTCCCATTCGCATTTGCCAGGTTAATATTGTGTATGCAAATTTTCATTTGGACCGTATTAGTGTACAATCTTAAAGTTAAAAAGCCAGAATATTTTGAATTCCAGTAATTCTCAACTGTTCCAAATACAATAGGCTTTCTCATTATACATTAACTAATTATCTCTGTGCAGCACTCTAGGTGAATTTCAACACAAGCACTCTAATAATGTAATTAAAAATGTATAAAGGAATTAAAAATGAATTAAAAGGAGATCATACAGAAACTTTCAAATTTGGACTAAATTAAATTACTGGATTTAAGCCCCTCAGTTTTAAAGGACCTGCAGTCAGTAGATTAAGAATGTTGGGATGCCACTAAGACCTCATGCAGAAAAACATGAGCTTCAAAGCAAGTAAAAAAAATAAATCTCCAAATCTCCTAGGGTCTCATTCTCTTAAGGGCCACCTTTACCTTGCAAATAGAAAGACCATGCAAATAAATTTTGCCACCAATAATGATCATCTCTACTCAGCAGGCATTTAAAGGTGGTAAGAGAGAAGCTGAGTTTAATATCTTGAAGCTGAGTTTGAGTCCTGGAGTAGGAGAGGACTCAGCTGTTGATTTTTCCCTGTTCTGGGTGGGTTTGGGTGTCAGCACTTATTGAGAATCTGTTGACGCTGGCTCTCGCTTTGCAACCAGGCTGATGAAGTGCTCCATGAAGGGCAGCACCCAGCAAAGCTGGCCCTGTCCATCCCTCCCATCATTTCCAGCTCTCCTCCAAATAAGCTTCAGCCCAGGCACACCCCAAGCTTGCACAAAACCATGAAGTTTAAGCCCGTCCTGCCATTTATAGAGACTTCCAGGCAACTTTCAGCAGCACATGGAGCAGGAGCAGCCCTAGCACATCTCACGTCCTGGGGACCGCTATGGGGAGCGCAGGCAGAGCATCCCAGGCTCTCCCCTCCTGCCTGCACATCCTTGGCAGCAGGCCTGGATGGAGGCACGGAGGTCACTTCGACTTGGAGCACATTAAATGCCAGGGGAGGCCATCGGGAGAGCTATAGTTGCCTGCCTTAGCTCTGGAAAGTAAAACAATTAAATGAGGCCAGGTCAACTAAACTAAAGTATCTATTTTTATAATCACAACATTATCAAATGTATTCCTCAAGTAAACACAACAACCAGCTTCCATTAAGGCTCCCTTTGTAATCTGCAATAGGTCAGACACGTCTGTTTTTGAAAAAAAAACCGTAACAAGCTATTTTTTAGTTCTGCCAGACTTCTGTCTCAGGGCTATATACTTCCCTTCAGCGTTGTGTGTGACTGTTTTCTGAATTGAGGACAGTAAATGACCTAAGCCAGCAACATCACATAGAGACCAAGTGTACAGGCAGTGGAATTTACTGAGAAACTGGCAATAATAACAAACAAACATCTGTAATAGAACATCAAAGATAAAATGCACTCTAAGTGATGTGTGCATGGAGAACATCATGGATAATATAGAATATTAGTTATGATACTGGACATCTTCATTTTTCTATTACTGCTCCTTTCCCTCAGGTAATTTCTATAGATCCAGCTGTTGGGTTTGGATTTTTTTTTTGTTCAGGTTTTTTTTTTTGGAGCAACATAACGAGATGTTTACTCCTCCTTTTGAGAATTTTAATACATGAAATATGTCTCTCTAAAAATCATATTTCTGAAGGTCTGGCAGAGGAAATAACCTAATCATCATGCAGACAGGAGGGACTTAAAATATCCTAAGTCCAGAAAAGCCACTCAGAGCTTAAAAACAGTGATAGAGATTGGATTGCCATATGCAAACATATATGCATATAGGTTCAAAGTCTTTCTTTAAACTAGTTCTGCCTGCTTGCTTATTTTAGTTTATTAATTAGTTGTTATAAGGATTTCATACATTTGAGCTCAGGGTGGTGGTATCCAACAAGAGTTTCCCTAGATAAAGGCACTGCAAGGAAAATTCCTTTCCCAGGCTCCTGTGAGGTTGAGGCCAATCCCTACCACATCTGACAAGAGGGAAGGCAAAGCTGTGAGCAGAAACCCCAGTAAATTCAGGGCAAGTTGTTTCAAAATGAAGGGGTGTTTTTCCACCAACTTCTTTTTTTTTTCTCCTGTAGGTTTTATTCAATGCAGAGTTCACAGTACAAATTGAATGCTAATATTTTCAACAGGAGAAAGAAAGCATTAAGAAAACATGCTCAAAACATGCTTTGGGCAACAATTTTAAAAGGCTTTAAGTTCTTAAAGCCAACAGAATTTGGTTTTGGTGTCGTGGTGCACCTAGCTGGATCGGGAACAATGTGGTAGAATTAATTAGAAATCCCACTTGAGGAAAGGGGATTAAGAAAAATATACAGACACCAGCTAAAGAATACTTATTGCAAGTCAATACTTCTCTAACAGACCTCTTTCTGTGCAGAGTGACCCCAGTGTGGACTCCTTGCTAGTTCTCCCTCTGCAGTGTTTCTGGCCTGGACTTTGGTAACCCAGACTTCATGAACAGTTTTTCCTGCTTGTATTCCCTTTGTAGACTCCGTGACTTCTTTTATACTTCCTTGCCTATTTATACAGACCCCTGGGTATACAAAATACAAGTAATTTAATAGACAGTGGATAGGCTCCTAACCTTAGAGGATCTATCGCAGCCACACAAGAAGATCCGTTCCTCATGTTATTCACCCCAAGGAGAAAAGTTCCACAAGTACTCCCAGACCGCTCCCTCGTCTGATAAAATGGTTCTGTCTCAGACATGATTTTGCATTTTGGCTTATAAAGCACGCTCCAGATGGGAAAGCATCGTGAAATTGGCCTGCTTAGAATAATGATAGTGATAATGAGACCTTGACTTACCTGGAGGAGAATGCCCCCCTGCAAAGATGTCAGAGAAACAAGCAATGAGCTCTTGGAGCAATTTTATGTTATATACACACACACGATGACCTTTAAAGACTTTGCCCACCAGGGAGAAGTTATGTAGCTAAGCAAGCAGGGAAAACGTATGAACCTGAAGAATTATTTCCTCTGGAAATAGCTAATATATTACTGGCAAAATAGACCCTCCACGTTTCAGAACATTATTCTGACCGGGTTCAGAGTTTCTGGCTAAGTTAAAAAACAACTTGCCGTATATTAAAACAAAACGTGAGACAGATCTCCATTAGGAAAAGAGTGGTGTAATTGTGCAGGCAAAACTGAATCTCCTTTGAAGATGATAAAACTGACTGAACCATAAAGTGGTTTGACAAGCCTTACATACCCCTCTGTCCACGTGTAAGACCTAGGATCAAACTTGAAAGAAAAATGGGTTACGGACAGAGGGGTTTTTTCTGCAAAGTCTGTGTGGTAGCCCACTACACTTGCAATCTCTCTTCCTATTTGGGTGCAGAAATAGCAATTTTTTTTCTGTCTTGGTAAGGATTTCTACCATAAAGCCAAGGACTGGTTTTAAACTAAAACAGGGTAGGTTTAGACTAGATATAAGGAAGAAATTCTTAACAATGAAGGTGGTGAAACACTGGAACAGGTTGCCCAGAGAGGTGGTGGAGGCCTCATCCCTGGAAGCATTCAAGGCCAGGTTGGACGGGGCTGTGAGCAACCTGATCTAGTTAGCGGTGTCCCTGCTCCTGCAGGGGTGTTGGACTAGATGACCTCTAGGGGTCCCTTCAAACCCAAAACATTCTATGATTCTATGATTCTATGACAAATGCTTATTAGGGCAAATTCAGTGGATGAGCTGAAAAGAGGCAAAATCTTTCAAGAGCGAAATCCCACTGAGTAAGGCTCTGTCTCACCAAACTTTATACATTGACAGTGCAGACATCTGCATTTGAACTAATCACTGAAAGTAATGATTAGTAAGCAGTGTCACTTTTACAGTTCTTTGACCTATTTTAAATGTCTGCTTCAGCATGACTGAACTGATCCCCAAAAGCTTGTTTCTTTCTGTCAGCTCCAAAGGTGCTTATAAGAGTACATGCTGTGATACAGCACATGCTGAAGCTTTACAACCTTGTTGTGACGCTTACCCGTCATAGACAGCTCAAGGTCAGGATTTTCTCAGACGGCCTGTAGGTTTCTTTTATTTGGGTGGTTCGAATGTCCATGTTCTTCACTAATGTGCATTTACATTCTGCATCTGGGTGCTAGAGATCATTTTGTTCCCATAAAAATCTAATCCGCCCGAACACTGTTGTGTATGTTAAATATGAAAATAGGTTATTATGAAGCTGTGAGGAATATTTTTGCATCTAAAACTTAATTAGATCTGTAAAAGGATGTAAGCGGTGTAAGAACTATCAGAAAATGTTAAAGTAAGAGAAGATATGTTTGGATGTTCTGGAGAAGAAGAGGAAAGAATAGGTTCTTGCATTAGCAGAAAACAAAATAATTCTAAGGATGAAATATCAGAGAGGCACATGCAGATATCAGACTGATGTAGAGACTTGAGAGTGATCAGAAGTAGAAATGTAAGTGGGATCTCTGTTGATAGCTGTGATCAAATCTGGGCAATATGTCTGGGCAAAGCAGCACCATACAAGAAGCTAAGTCTGCAGTAGCTGGCTCAGCCAAACAAAGAGGAAAGGTAAGAGGAAAAGCAATCAGAGATAGAAGAAATCAGACTAAAATAGAATTTCTAGGAAAAATCTTTAGAATAGTTGCAAACATTTGTAATTTTTTTAATATGCATTTTTAATTTAAGCGTATAGTTGCTGGGCGACTTTACAAGCTGATCAGATTGCCCTTTCCATAGCAGGATGCTTTGTCTCCCTCTGATGCCAGGTTATATGTACACATGAGTTTGCAACGGGCATGCTCCCAGCATGGAGAACTTCTTGCTTTCTCTCATGAAATAGCATTTCACGATTTCACATCCCGAGTTCTCTGCTTGCAGATAACTTAGCTAGATGAGTCACGATTATGCAAAGATATTGAACCTGCTGCCTACAACTTTTATTTGTACACCAGGCATCATTTCAGCTTTATTGCTCCCATTTGCTTTCTATCTCTAATAACAGGCCTGCCTACAAAACCCACAAAATCCTTTAAAACACACGGTTCATTAGTTCTGTTTTGAAAAGCATTGTAAACACTGAAAATACATCTCAGGCATAGATATCTGGAATTGATAATGAAATTATGGTTCATTCTAGGGCAGGGGGAACCATAACACAGATATTAATGTGGAACTTAGGTCCCTAGATCCTGCAATATTAGGAAAACTCTCGGAAAATGTGCCATTAATTAGGTGTGGCTTCCGTTTTACTTTTTCTGTAGAAGACTCTCAGAAGCGATACTGTTTATCCTGGTATTCGTATGCTTTTTTCTTCGTTTTAGCTTTAAAAGCAATGCAGTTCATATTGGATTACAACCTCAGAAGAGCAGTACCACTTCAGTGTAACATAAGGAATTAATTTCTATCACTTGCTGCATAGTTTTCTATAGGTTTCTACATACAACTGTGGTTTTGATGCATAAGCTCCTGGCTTGGGATGCAAGGTGTATAACTAATTTAGGCCATGCTGAGTCAACAAACCTAGAGGGAATTCATTCATTACTTAAATATGTAATTTCCAAACTCTTGGTAGTTCATCTGTATAAAATGCAGTCTTTGTCCTTTGTCATTTTGGAGAGTGAGTCTAAGACAAAATTAGCTTTAACTGTATTTGCTGTTAGTAAGGCTTTTTCTTTCTAATATTACTGCAGAATTAGGAAAAGGTTGTTAACATGACCAAGGAGAAATTTATTTTTAGATACATATGAGCTACATATATAAGCTATATATATAAGCTTTCACACTCATGTGTCTGTCTACCTGTCCAGATACCTGCGCTAATGCCTTTTTAAGCCATTAAGCATTTATAATGAAATTTAAGAAAGAGATGGAGTTCACAGAGATATTAGATTCCTTCTGATTTCATAAAAGCCGGAAGCTGGAGGAAAAGGAGGATATTACTGCCAGCACAGAGAATAAAGATAAGCTCACCCTTTATTAGACATCAGAGAATCCAGGTGGGTGTAAAAACCCACCTTCATGAGCTCAGCTGCTCCTCATGTACTCTTCACTGAGGTGAGGAAGCATACATTTTAGTCTGACCTTGTTACAGCCAAGTTAATATTCAATGAGGGGAATAAATCTCTGGCTTTAGCTAACTCAGCACTTGTACACCTGCGGAGGCGATGTGCAGAGCCTGCATGCTGCTCGCCTTCACCCAGGACTAAATGGAAGCCCCCCCGGGGTACTGCTGCAGACCTTGGGCTTTCACCCTGGGGAGACTTCCACTCCAGAGGGATGTCAGATGTGACTCGGAGAGGCTGTGGTTTACTGAGGAATTTGTTTAAATTGAAGTATCTGAAAGCAACTTTAAAGCTCTGCTACACACTCTATCATGTTTGGCTACTTACTGCCTTCATGTGAATATTTGTAAGTAAACTGACTAAATTAGTGTCATTTCAGTACTAAAATGGTGTCAAAAATCTGGCTTGAACACTTTTGAGGCTGTTGGTTGCTTTTCCATATGCCTTTGCAGTGAAGAATACAGACTGTCTATATTTCAGTATGAAGTGTTTTATGCCCCTTTTCACATTAACACATTCGTATCTGCTCATGATATAGGGTTGCCACAGAAATAAGCGGCTGGATTTAGTTCTATATTCCCAAATATCTTGTTCCCAGCAAGTCAATGTGTCTTACAACAGTCTCAAAACAGCCAAACTGGATGTGTTTGCCTTTCTGGGATGAGCAGTAAGGGTCCATGATGCTGGATTCGCATTAACTTCCCAGGATTGCTCAAATTTTCCCGCAGAGTAACCAGTCTTGCTAAATGGGGAAACAATTATCATCATTCGATCATTTGGTTATTATCTCGCTAACCATCTGTATGGAGTAATTGATTGTAAGGTATGGTACAAATAAATACATCTCATCAGGCTTTCTGGAAAACCAGTATCATTAGAAAAATGAGTTTGATTGTCTCAGCTCATATGGTATTGATCAGCACTCTTCTTAGTAAAATAAAGACAACTTGGTAAATATTGCTATCAATCTCTGCCTAGAAAAGACAAATGAATAGTCAGCAGGGAGGGCAAACTGCAAGCACATTTAAGTAATAAGACACAGCAGGACATGCTATTGTTAGGGTAGACACCCTGAAGTCTCGTAATGTGATTATAATGTGGCTTCCTGAAACAAAACAATTATAACTATCTTAGATAAAATATTAGTATCAATATTCTGCGGGGTTAAGTGAAAGCCAGGCAATTAAATTTTTATTTTTCAATCTATACCTACAGTTTTAAAAGACATTTCAAAGGCGGTTTGTCAAAAACACCTTTGTTCCTGGTAATGGTATTCAATGTGTTACAGGCCTGTTGAAAATTAGAGCTAGTCCCTATGCTTAGCACAGACACAGAGGTCAATGCAACTAAGATTTCATTTCAAAATGCATCATTAAAAATGTATATGTAAATTCTTTTTTGCTAGGTTAGTTGGCTGACAAATTGAATGTTCCTTCGTGATGCAGCCCTAAAGTTTAAAAAGAGATTGAATGTACTATGTAAGATATTTTGAGCTTGTTTTCAAGATGCAAAAAAATCTTACCTGAATATATTAATTTTGTTTCCCAAGGTGCATTTGTGTTCATTCCATACTGCTAGTGAGGGGGAAAGTGGAAAAAAAGGTATGCATCATTTTCATTCAATGAGCATTTATCTTACATAGAAATCTAATTTATTACTGTTGAGACTATAGCATTCACTTCCCTTGGTACCAACAGTTTAACCTCTTCACAGATGACCTCGGATGGGACAGAGAGTGACCTCAGTAAGTCTGCAGATGACACTAAACTGGGAGGAGTGTCTGATACACCAGATGGTCCTGCTGTCATCCAGTGAGATCTGGACATGCTGGAGAAACAGGCTAACAAGAACCTCATGAAGTTCATCAAGGGGAAGCGCAAAGTCCTGCACCTGGGGAGGAACAACCACATGTGCCAATACATACTGGGACCAGTTGGAAAGCTGCTTGGCAGAGAAGGCCCTGGGGGTCCTGGTAGACACCAAGCTAACCATAAGCCAGGACAATGGCGTCCTGGGCTGTATTAGGCAGAGCATTGCCAGCGGGTCGAGAGAGGTGATCTTCCCCCTCTGCTCAGCACTCGGGAGACACAGCTGGAGAGTTGGGTCCAGTGCTGGTCTCCCCGGTACAAGAAAAGCAAGGACATACCAGAGCAAGTCCAGCAAAGGGCCATGAAGATGATTAAGGGATTGGAGCAAGAAGCTGAATGAGCTGGGATTGTCCAGACAAAGGTTCTTCTCAGTGGTACCCAGTTAATGGCCAAGAGCCAAAAAGCACAAAGCAAAATACAGGGGATTCTGTTCAAACATAAGAGAAGGTGGTCAAGCACAAGATCAGATTGCCCAGAGAGGTCGTGGAATCTCCATCCCTGAAGATATTCAAAGCCCAGCCTGCTCTGACTGCCCTTGCTCAAGCAGGGGTGGGGCTAGATGGTCTCCAGAGGTGCCTCCAACCTCAGCCCCTCTGTGACTCTGATGTGACAAAGAAAATTAAAATCCTGAGTGTCTCATATCCAGGTGAGTGGCTGGAAAAATGTTTTGTGTGAAGTCTACCTTGGGGCATGGTGTTTCCACTTTTTACCCACGTGTCTAATGGCATTACACATAGTCTTTGCAATGAAGCAACAGCATTGTGACTTATTGAGTCTTCTCAGTTTCCACTGGTAGTATGTGTAGGTTTTTTCATTCCTTCCAGGTTAATTTGCATATTTAAGATCTTGTCTATTTTGCAAGGCTTCTCTATGGGTGGATCTCTGTTACTGAACTTACCATATATTCTTAAAAGAATAACAAAGCCAAACAAAGAAATCAATAACCACAAGCTTTTTCTGGAAATTTTATTTAAACTTTATCTTAAAATCTGTCATGGAAGATTTAAAAATGCATCTGTGAATCATTTTTAGTTGAATATTTACTTTATGTGTTTACATATTTAAACATCTTTTCATTAAAGAAACCCAAGATGACTAAACTTGCTAGATCATTTTTTATTAATAAATTTTTAAAGCCCGCATTCCACGTAATTGCTAGGAGCCTTAACTCCTCTATTACCACCAACAGGGACTAACTGAGCATTCATTTTCAAAACCTTACCAGATAAATTAAATTCACACATGATATTTCAGGTATTAATATCTGCACAAGGATGTTCTTGAAGTTGGCAAGCACACAGCAGCAAAATGAAGCTGGCATGAGTTCAAAATGACCAATGATTTAAAATTTAGAGAAAATAATAAGACAACTTATTTGCAGAGACCATCTATGCTACAGTTTTGATTTTTCACAGCAGGTTACTTATCAACCTAATAGAAATGTTGACATGCCCAAACTTAGCTCCTGTATCACCCAGTCACTGCTCTAATCTAATTGATTTGTGGTTGTTCCCTTGGATAAAGATATAAAGTGGATGTGCTTTCCAAAATATCTTCAGTTCTTCTTTAGGACAAAGAGGCTGTCCCAGAGATACCTGTGATTACATGATTCGAACAGATTTTTATGATTTTTGTGGGCCTGTTAAATGACAGGGCATCATATTTTACACCAGATGAACTGCAGCCCTGTGAATAATGACAGTATTTTCAGCTGATAGTACCCTTCCCTGACCTCTGTGGGCAAGAAGGTGTTCCTACATTTACTCACTTTTTAACACTGCAGTAGCAGCAATTCTTATAACTATGTCAGATAGTTCTGTTGTCTTGCGTTTTTCAATTATCTAAATTAGCACGTAGCATTTGCAGCAATGGCTATGTCATACCACAGTTTCTCCTCAAGTTCTTGTTTCCCAAACTACAAAAAACAGTAACAGGTAAGAATTTTCTTCCTTTTCATTCAGTTGCATTTTGCTGAGAAAAACAATCCATTATATTGCAGGGAGAATGGAAATAAAAACAGAACAAAAGAGTAAATCTAACAATAAATAACTTTACTGAAATATGCATGTTTTTCCCATGGCTAAGATTTGCTCATCAAAGTAAATATGATTTTGGTCATGGTCTGTCAGTCTTTCCTTTATTCAAGCTCTGTTTCACCTGAGGTCTGGGGAGGCAGCTCCTTTTTTCATCCTGGGGGAGAAGAGTGGTAGCACTACATTGTTATTCCAATCACCCGGAGAGGTTTCAGCTGTAGGATGTGGCCCTACAGACCACTTTTTAGCAGATATTATTAAAACACAGACTTTTAAGATCTATCTTTTCATTAGGAGCTCCTCCAACTTCACTAACCTGGACTGGGAATTAACTGGGAATGTGATGGTGCAGCTCTCTCCACTGATTCCGCACCACTAATCCTACGCGACTATGGTAGGATTCTTCTTCTCTACCCAGGAAGGATGGGATGGGGAATTGCCAGAGAACGTACAGGGATCGCTCATGGCAGACGTTAGCGCTAACAAGCTGCTGTTGTTGATGCTATCTTTTGGGCCAACTCCTGGTACGATATATAATTTCAATATCTGAAAAACCTGTAGAATGGCATAGATGCATTAGAAATTGCTCTGTACATGTGGCCATGGCAGTAAGGGTCATGTCATGAATTCAGTTTCATGATGGGGACTTACTGCCCAGGTAGTGATGTCTAGCTTATGCATTTGGTTCCTTCTGTCATTTTGGGTTTCCTGAATTAAAGGTATGATTTGAAGCCAAAAGATATTTTATAGTCAGTGTTACTTGCTATAGCAAAAAGATATTTTATAGTCAGTGTTACTTTCTGTAGCAAACATTTATGAAAGTCTGAAACTTGATACACAAATATTTGAACATTTTCCCACATCCGTATGGTGAATCACTTATATAAATACATTCTGCAGTCTTAGCAAGTAAGGATCCATTTCAGTAAATCCCCCTTTTAGAAAAACTCTGTCATTCTCTAATCAACTTTCTCTTTTTAGTTTTCATCCATATGTACATTATGAAGTTCAGTAAATAACAAGTTCAGGAATGTAACTAGAAAAATAGTTTCCAAAATAATTTTAAAACATTCTTAATCAAAACCAAGCAAGAATCATAATCAATTTGTCTTATGGAATTTTTCATTAAACTGATTTTTATTTGTAAAATACATTCTTGTTTGCTTCCCCTTTGAAAATGTTTGAAATGAGATGCTTAAGGGCAATCAATAATTTAAGCTACAAAAAATGGTTCCACTCATCACTTTGCTAGGAATAAGGTTATTAATTTTTTTTTTTTTCAAGTGAAGGTTGTTGAAAGTGATAGGGCTGGACTGAATATGGCCGAGAGATGTTTCTATTTGACAGTATCTATGCTGAGGAGAGGAATCACATTTCAAATGTTTGGGGATCAAAGGAAGTGAATGCAATCACGTAAGCTCCAAATTGGATTGTTATGGCTTGTTTTATTTATGTAAACATTGGTAAAGGAATCAAATACTGCAATTGCAATACCTAATTCAAAGGACTATCTTGCAGAAATAACAGCAGATTATAGGGATGGCAGAGGATAAAACTCTACACCTGCTCATGTAGTGCTTAGTGGTAGTGAGGGAAGGAAACGAGTAATATTCTAGGCTGAAAAGCAATGCTACAAAGATAGAACTCATCAGTCTAAAGAAATGTACCTCTCAATTATAATGATCAAGTATGATTTGCTCTGGGAGAGTACAGAGGTTTAATATGATCCCCTTGTCAAAATAATCACAATCTACCATGGCCATTGCTCTTTCATAGTTCCTTAATGACAAGGTGCAGAGATCCAGCCTCTAATTTAGACCTATAGTACTTGTAGAAATGACAGCAAATGGCAGTGGATCTGATTAAATAGATTGGCAGCTGAAGCCCAAGGTTACTGTATTAGTCTGCAACAAAACAGCAACAGGCTGCTCGATGGTGCTAACTCCCTTTGCAACCAGCACGGCATTTCTGATGCGTGCTTACAGCAGTTTCACATCAGAGGGGACAGGAGTCATCCTAAACAGGTTAAAAAATACAAACTTGGGGATTTTCTTATTTAACAACAAATTCAAAGCCCTGCAAGAAAAGTTGTTTTCTCCCTGCCCTTGAGAGAGATTTTGTTCTCAGCAGTCGCTTTCTGGGTCTCTGGGAACACCATGGAGCATGGGTCACCCGAAAGCAGATGCTCTCCGTGTTGAGTGATGGGACAGACAGTGTCAGTGGAGCCCCAATCTCAGGATCGTCTCAGTTTCTCCAGCATTCAATTTTAGGTTTTTTGTTTATCTGTTTGCTGCAGTGAAGTTGAATAACATGGATAACTACACCTAAGTATAGCAACCATCAGTGCTGTCTGCTCTATAGAAACAAAAGCAAATACAGTCTAATTTTGCTGTTATAACTTGGCAGTGGTATATTTTGTGTTTTCATCGGTGGCAGATTTGTTTTTTCAGCAGAGACAAACATCTACCTCTTTCCTAGGTACAACAATACCTTCACTTGGTCCATGAATTTCCGGATGCCTTCTTCAATCTCTGATGCTTTTTGGATTCAGGTCTGGAAGATTTTTGGTGATGGCCAATTCATTACTACATTTGTATCAGAAAGTTGTAAATGGACTGAGACTGTTTCAAAGAATACATGGGGCAGGGGTTAAGCTGATCTTGGCTTAGGGCCCCAGATGTACCTACCACAATGGCAAACTTTCCAGTAACTCACCCTGATCCTCACCATATCACAAATTATCCATTAGCATCTGTAGGAGCCCTTTGCCAGTTAAAGGTCTTCAGATTCCAGTCTCGCCAGTGAATCTGTTGCAAGACTGGATGTCCTCGGTGGATTTGTTTTTCATCAGGGTGGCCTCTCCAACAATTTGGTTCTTGCCTAGGTAAGACAGATATCTATTTCCCTTTTTATTGGTCTTGGCCTGTGGGATAACAAATAGCTGGTTGGGACAGGACAACCAACCTCATGTGTGATAGGATTCCTCTTTACTTCTTTTCTCTATCTACCACACATACAGGAAAAGCACTGAAAATGCACTAACGTGTTTATAGGAGAGGGCTGGGACAATATTTCAGCATTACAATAGTCTGTGTCGCTTGGGCAGGAGCAGGAGTGAAGCATTGCCCCGTGCCGTGCAACAGAGACAGGTAGACGGTAGTAAGACACTGTCAGAGAGATTAGGCTCTGGCTCTGACCCCTCTTGATAGTGCTGTAATCTGCTGAGGAATTTTCCCCTGGAATCTAAGCACCAATTTGTTTTAAAATCTATCACTGTCACCAAGAAATTGCAAAGTAGCAACAGCCACCATTACCGCCTGACCCTGCAGTATTTTGTTCTCGCTGCTGGTGGAGGCAGACATCTGACCCACAAAACACACAGCAGCTGGAAAGCAATGGCCTTGCATTCAGAAATATTTCCTTAAAATCCCTATAATATTTCCTAGCTTTTATGTTCAGTTTTATTAAACACTTTAACATATTCATAGAGAATGAATGAGCAGGAGGTTAGGCAGTCATTGGCCTGTACCCTAAAAAAATCTAAATTATTTTCTCAAATCCATCCCCTACCTGCCAAAAGCCAGAAGAAATGAGATAACAACAGGTTTCTTAGGTTTCTCTGCTTAATTTGCAAATATTTGGGGTGAGAAACTGTATCCCCAGGCATACGTGCAGTGCTTTTAACTCCTAGAACACCTTTAACTTCCAAAAGAGACAGCACTATGTCTCCCAGGGGACCACAGAAACACTATTTTGAATAGATGCCATCTGTACTGTCGTGCTTTATTTATATTCATATCCAAACATCTCCACGTGCTTTCAGGTCTTTCTGAAGGCTTGCTATGAAGCCAAAGGCAGGCATCGCAGATGGCTGCAGTGCCTGTCGGCTGCCGCGTCTACAGATGTACCTGTGGGTACAGGCTTACAAGTGCCTTCAGGACCTGAAGACCAGAGGCAACCGTGTAGAAATCCTGCAAAAAAAAAAAAAGGTTGGTTAGGAGGTTTTCCTAACGTAATCAAAAGCAAGGAGTACAACAATTGTTTTTGTCAACAATAAATCCTTTTTTCTCAAGAGATTTCCAGACTATTTTTGCAGACTCAAGTGTTTGATAGTTCAAATAATATTTTGATAAACAACAAGGAGGCATTTTCCAGAAGAGACTATAACCAGGCTGACTTTGCTCTGCTGAAGTCAATGAGAGCATCTGCCATTGACTTACAAGACATCCCTGCCAGGCTGAACATACGCTTTTAAAAACCCTCTTCCTCGCCTTTCCCCTGGCTGTCAAAATTCTACCTACCTATTCCACATTCCTGACAGTTTCTGATGTCTAAGAAAAGAAGCCTCAAAAAAACCCCACTTACAATTATATCTGGGAGCTATACATGTGAACCAAAAGCAACTGATATTTACTACTATACATTGAAATACGTGCATTTTTATGGCTTGAGAACCAGCTGAAGACCTCTGATTTTAGGACATGCTTACTAGAAAATCAAATTTTATTTCACCTTTATCAATTACCCATTCTCCTTCACATCCAAATCAATAATTTAACTTAAATGTTCTAGATTAACTTCTGAATACATGTAACTTTCCTGCACTTTAAATATTTTTATTGCCAACAGGAATGTAGTCTCAAGTATTTAACCACTCCAGGAGCAACTTTTGATGGTCAGCAATACCAGTACACTTATTAACGTTTATATTTTAATAAAATTGGATGCATTACTATTACCTTTAGTGAGAACAATGTGGCCAAGAATAATAACTTTTTTATTCCTTATATGTGGCTTGGGAGAGTCTGTTTAACACTGCTCTGTTTTCTGATCTTTTTTGAAAGCCAAGCTTGCAAAACCATAAGCAATTTTTTCATACTATGGTAAAAAATATTCTATCATTTAATCTCACTGAAAATAACTTGGTAATGGTGATCGATTAT